>NW_011466956.1:0-520 GCF_000754665.1 Bison bison bison | reverse complement strand
GCAACCCCGAGATCCCGGTCGCCCTGGAGAGGAACATTGGCTTCTGGACACAAGCCTAGATGAGGTCTATTGGCCCTGAAGTCACTCGAGAGCAATCCCCAGCTTTCCTCACAACTCGAATGGAAGATTGGACTTCCCTGGGCCAACACAAGAGGCCATCCCGAATTCCCCGTCGTAACTCGAGAATCCCGCCGCAACTCGAGATAAACCACGTGGTTCCCCAGTCATCGCCAGATGAAGCCCTTTCCCGCTACAGCCTCTCACGAGAAGTCCCACGTTAGGAATTGGAGGTCGAAACGGTACTTGGCACCCTTGATGCGCCCCACAAAGTTCCCCGGCATCCCGGTCTCCCTGGAGAGGAACACCGAGGTTTTCCGGCACCACTTCCTCTGAGCCCCTTCTACCCTCCTGATCTCCACAGGAGGGTCGACTCCCCTGCTTTGTCTGGAAGGGGTTCCCGACCTTCCGGTCGCACCTCAGGATGAGGCCGGTCTCACGACGACATTCCAGACGTGGCCTC
>NW_011466955.1:0-556 GCF_000754665.1 Bison bison bison | reverse complement strand
ACCCTGGGGGTCCGTCGACTTGTGCAGGTGACCGTCAGGGGGCGTTCTCATGGTGGCTCTGAGAAGTCAGGGAAACTGGAGGTGGGAGGGGCCGTCTCGGCACTCCACGGGGTTTGGTGCATTGGAAGAGGGCCTCATCTCCAGTTGAGGCAGGAACCTCAGGGTTCCTCTGATTTCAGACTCTGATCCCAGGGTCCCTGCAGACTTGGGAAAGGAGAGTCAGGCCTCGTCTTGTGTTGAGGCATGGAACTCCGCTTGCCTCTCGAGGTGTTCCCGGGGAGACAGGCCACTTGTCGAGCGGTATTTGGAACCTGGGGTTTTTTTCCTGACGATGCACGGGCGAGTCACTACCCCTTCGTGTTGACTTCATTCACAGGGTGGAGTTCGAAGAGGTGTCCGGGCATCGAGTTCCTATCAAGAGGGGACCGGGAAATCGGGGTCCTTCGGAATGTGGAACCACCCACGAGGCCACGTCTGGAATGTCGTCGTGAGACTGGCCTCATACTGAGGTGCGACCGGAAGGTCGGGAACCCCTTCCAGACAAAGCAGAGGAGTC
>NW_011466954.1:0-512 GCF_000754665.1 Bison bison bison | reverse complement strand
CTGACTTCAGACTCCGATCGCAAGATCCCTGCAGGACTTGGGACAGGAGAGTCAGGCCTCGTCTTGGGTTGAGGCATGGAACTCCGCTTGCCTCTCGAGGTGTTCCCGGGGAGACAGGCCACTTGTCGAGCGGTATTTGGAACCTGGGGGTCTTCTCCCGACGATGCACGGGCGAGTCACTTGCCCCTTCGTGTTGACTTCATTCACAGGGTGGAGTTCGAAGAGGTGTCCGGGCATCGGGTTCTTATCAAGAGGGGACCGGGAAATCGGGGTCCTTCGGAATCTGGAAGCACCCACGAGGCCACGTCTGGAATGTCGTCGTGAGACTGGCCTCATCCTGAGGTGCGACCGGAAGGTCGGGAAACCCTTCCAGACAAAGCAGTGGAGTCGACCCTCCTGTCCAGATCAGGAGGGTAGAAGGGGCTCAGAGGAAGTGGTGCCGGAAAACCTCGGTGTTCCTCTCGAGGGAGACCGGGATGACGGGGCACTTTGTGGGTCGCATCAAGGGTGCC
>NW_011466953.1:0-527 GCF_000754665.1 Bison bison bison | reverse complement strand
TGATCTTCCTTCAAAAACCTTTTAACTGCAGTCTGGTTGTGAGAGAACCATCATACAAATCACAAACACAAGGCGTTCCACAAAATGTCAATATCTGATTGCAAAGGTACAAACTTTTAGTTGCAGATACTTGAAATCTGCTATGAGAGTAAATCTTAAGTGTTTTCCCTAGAAAGCAAAACCAAAAAAAGAAGAAAAAAAAGTAGAGGTAAGGAATATGCTAGTTAGATATAGAACAAACAAAATCCAAAATTATGTCAAGAGAAGAAATCATAAAGATCAGAGTAGAAATAAATGAAATAGAGACTAAAAGAATAGATCGGTGAAACTAAGAATGAGCAACATTGGCAGTGGACTCCCAGTGAGGCTCACCCGAAGAAATTCTCTTCCCACTTACCACCAAATTCTATTTTTGTGTGCCTTAGGATAGGTGAGAGATTGAGTTTGAAAACCAGTTTTCAGATCTCTTTGCGAACTCGACTTCTGGAGTTTTATCTCAAGAGATTTGATTATACCCTCCAAGGGAT
>NW_011466952.1:0-538 GCF_000754665.1 Bison bison bison | reverse complement strand
GTTCACCGTAAACTTGGTCTCACCATGTCGTTCTTTCTCTTACCTTCTGGCTGAATTATTCAGCCTCTTTTCTACACTGAATTTCCTCACTGAGCTATCCTTATTTCAGCCTCTTTTCTCCACTGAATTTTCCTACTGAGCTATCCTCATTCTATTACTCTTTATATCCTTAATTAACGTTTAATTAAGCAATTGTTCCTGATCTTCGCCGACGCCATCCCCGCTTCGAATTCCCTGGATCAGCCGGGGCTGGTCCCCGGCAAGTGGCGCCCGAACAGGCTGATTCGAAGGTAGGTACCTCAGAAAAAGTGTTGAGAAAGTGTTGAATTGAAAAAGTGTTGAGAAAGTGTTCAATTTACGGGATGGATAGGCCCCCACCCAGGGTGCCGCAGACCCCCCTGTAGGACAGACAGGGCGAGTAGTGGTGGGAAGCGTTAAAGGGTTTGAGAGAAAACCCGGTTTTTATTGAAAGTGTCAAAGGGGTTTGAGAGAAAACCCGGTTTCTAGAGTTAAAAGGCCAAAGAAAAGCCTGATCTTT
>NW_011466951.1:0-519 GCF_000754665.1 Bison bison bison | reverse complement strand
CGTCCGGCTCCTCCAGCACCTCACGCGGTACGTTCGCCCTCGGGTCCCTGGGGTCCGGGTCACGTCTCGGGGGATCCGTGGATCGCCTCGGCCACGGGTTCACGGCAAACGTGTCCACCCACCACCGAGAACGGCAGGGACCGGCCGGCTGGGGCCACGGTTCCCAGGAGTCGGCTGTGCCCAAAGGGGCATCGTTTGTTCGTTTTGCTCCTTTTGGCACACACGTGGCTTCTCCCTTCTCTTCTCTGGGAAGATGGTGTTGTTTGAAGGGGGTGGGGGTGGGGGTTGCGGGGGCTGGGATGGGGCCCTTTATCCTCCTCTTCCTGCCGGAATGGGAGTCGGGGAGCTCTGGGGCTTGGCCTCCTTCAGTGGCTTTCTCACAACAATGGCCTGGTGCCTTCTGCCATTGAGGGTTGGGCTTCGCTTCGTTTCCCTTTCCTTTTCCGCTACTGGCGGCAAATATGGCCCGTGCTCGTGTTAGCCCGGAGAAGCCAGGTCCCCTCCCGTTGGCATCGTGAT
>NW_011466950.1:0-510 GCF_000754665.1 Bison bison bison | reverse complement strand
GAATTCCCCGTCGTAACTCGAGAATCCCGCCGTAACTCGAGAAAAACCACGTGGCTCCCCCGTCATCGCAAGATGAAGCCCTTTCCCTCGACAGCGTCTCAGGAGAAGTCCCACGTTAGGAATTGGAGGTCGAAAGGGCACTTGGCACCCTCGATGCGACCCACAAAGTTCCCCGAAATCCCGGTCTCCCTCGAAAGGAACACTGAGGTTTTTCCGGCACCCCCTCCTCTGAGCCCTTTCTCCCCTCCTGATCTGGACAGGAGGGTCGACTCCCCTGCTTTGTCTGGAAGGGGTTCCCGACCTTCCGGTCGCACCTCAGGATGAGGCCGGTCTCACGAAGACATTCCAGACGTGGCCTCGTGGGTGGTTCCACATTCCGTAGGACCCCGATTTCCCGGTCCCCTCTTGAGAAGAACCCGATGCCCGGACACCTCTCCGAACTCCACCCTGTGAATGAAGTCCACACGAAGGGGCAGTTTTTCCGTGCACCGTTCGGAAAAAAACCCCAGG
>NW_011466949.1:0-548 GCF_000754665.1 Bison bison bison | reverse complement strand
TTACTAAAAAAAAAAGAAAAACAAAAAAAACAAGTTAAAAAAAAAAAAACCCGCACATTTCTTCGTACAATGGCACAGTGGAAGGAATACAGGCCTTCAATATTAAGACCTAAATTTGCAAAAAACTTGGAGCTTGGTGTTTTGTTTTGTTTTGTTTGAATCAAACCACCACATCATTTACAATTTTTACACGTTCTAATTATTCGGTTCCAAAACACCAAACTTGTACTGCACACGGTCCCCATGGAAAGGCCCCCTCAGCAGGACAGCCACAGATTCTGCCATGAAAGGGCAGCAGGGTGCCCTCCTCCCTTGTTTTCTGCCTGGGCGGCCACCGGGTTTTGAAACCCATGCACCCTACTAAGTTTCTAGGGTGCGATTCGTGGACCCTTCCCTTTCCCATCCCAGCAGGTGGTCAAGGGCCCGCTGGCCTCCAAAGTGCCAGAAGCAGGGCTGGGCCAGCCGGCCAGAGATCAGGGTTCTGGCCCTTGGACTTGCAGCGGACACTAGGCTGCTTGGGAAAACCGCGCGGCTCTGACCTTTCAGCA
>NW_011466948.1:0-505 GCF_000754665.1 Bison bison bison | reverse complement strand
GCTTGCCTCTCGAGGTATCCCCGGGGACAGAGGCCACTTGTCGAGCTGTATTTGGAACCTGGGGGTCTTTTCCAGACGATGCACGGGCGAGTCACTGCCCCTTCGTGTTCACTTCATTCACAGGGTGGAGTTCGGAGAGGTAGTCCGGGCATCGGGTTCTTCCCAAGAGGGGACCGGGAAATCGGGGTGCTTCGCAATGTGGAAGCACCCACGAGGCCACGTCTGGAATGTCGTCGTGAGACCGGCCTCATCCTGAGGTGCGACCGGAAGGTCGCGAACCCCTTCCAGACAAAGCAGGGGAGTCGACCCTCCTGTGGAGATCAGGAGGGTAGAAGGGGCTCAGAGGAAGTGGTGCCAGAAAACCTCGGTGTTCCTCTCCAGGGAGACCGGGATGCCGGGGAACTTTGTGGGGGCGCATCAAGGGTGCCAAGTACCGTTTCGACCTCCAATTCCTAACGTGGGACTTCTCCTGAGACGCTGTAGGACGGGAAAGGGCTTCATCTTG
>NW_011466947.1:0-512 GCF_000754665.1 Bison bison bison | reverse complement strand
CATAGGCAAAAACACTCTCTGACATACATCACAGCAGGATCCTCTGTGACCACCTCCCAGAATATTGGAAATAAAGTGAAAATAACAAATGGGACCTAATAAACCTTAAAAGCTTCGGCACATCAAAGGAAAGTATTAGCAAGGTGAAAAGACAGCCTTCAGAATGGGAGAAAATAATAGCAAATGAAGCAACTGACAAAATTTTATTTTCAATTTGGAGGATAATTGCTTTTACAATATTGTGATGTACAACAATACATCAACATGAGTCCATCATAGGTATACATATGTCTCCGCCTTCTCGAACCTCCCTCCCACCTCCCTCCCCATTCCATCCTTCTAGGCTGTCACAGAGCCCTGGCTTTGGGTTCCCTGTGTCATACAGCAAATTCCCACTGGCTATCCTCTTTACATACGGTCATGTATATATTTTAATACTACTCTCTCAAGTCATCCCACCCTCTTCCTTCCCCACGGTGACCATAAGTCTGTTCTCTATGTTTGTGTCTCCT
>NW_011466946.1:0-505 GCF_000754665.1 Bison bison bison | reverse complement strand
TCGAGGTGTTCCCGGGAGGACAGGCCACTTGTCGTAGCGGTATTTGGTAACCGGGGTTTTTTTCCCGTACGATGCACGGGCGAGTCACTGCCCCTTCGTGTTGACTTCATTCACAGGGTGGAGTTCGAAGAGGTGTCCGGGCATCGGGTTCTTATCAAGAGGGGACCGGGAAATCGGGGTCCTTTGGATTGTGGAACCACCCACGAGGCCACGTCTGGAATGTCGTCGTGAGACCGGCCTCATCCTGAGGTGCGACCGGAAGGTCGGGAACCCCTTCCAGACGAAGCAGAGGAGTCGACCCTCCTGTCCAGATCAGGAGGGTAGAAGAGGCTCAGAGGAAGTGGTGCCGGAAAACTTCGGTGTTCCTCTCGAGGGAGACCGGGATGTCGGGGCACTTTGTGGGTCGCATCAAGGGTGCCAAGTACCGTTTCGAACTCCAATTCCTAAAGTGGGACTTCTCCTGAGACGCTGTAGCGGCACAGGGCTACATCTTGCGATGACGGGG
>NW_011466945.1:0-512 GCF_000754665.1 Bison bison bison | reverse complement strand
GCGCGCGCACGCACAGATAGACGTGCCCAAACGGGGCATCTATCTTGTTCACTTATACCGTGGGTGGATCTATGCCTGGGAGTCGGACTGCTGGACCGTAGGCTACTTCCACTTTTAGTTCCTCCGGGAACCTCCATATCTTTTCCATACCGGCTCTACCCACGCCCATTCCTACTCACCGTGGAGGAGAGTTCCCTTTGCTCCACATCTTCTCCAGCATCGGTTATTGACAGACATCGCAGTGAGGCCCAATCGGACTCATGTGAAGTGGTCCCTCCTTGGAGTTTGGAGTTGAGCCTCTCCAATCATTAGTGACGTGGAGCAAGATGACCTTTTGGAAATGCAGATGCAATGCTGTCACCTCCCTGCTCCAACGGCTCTCGTATTTTCCCAGCATATTGAAAATACGACCACTTCCCTTCAGGCTTGCTCCTCACGTTCTTCTCTGATGTCTTTTGCCTGGAATGCCCTCTGCACTCTTTGGCTTCCATCCCATAGGGCGTTTTTCGTTT
>NW_011466944.1:0-520 GCF_000754665.1 Bison bison bison | reverse complement strand
GTCGTCCCCTTCTCCTCTGCCTTCAATCAAGACTCTCATAGGCAGATATTTTCGAGTGTAATTAGTGTTCATAGTTTATCTAAAAGCTCATATCACATTTAATATTTCGTTTTGTTCCTGTTCTTTCGAGGTACTTTCTTGTTGACAAGCTTGTGACAGATATAACGATATAGCAATTTTTACCTTAGAACAAACCGAGGCACTATGAACATTTTGTGCTTCATGATGATGACTCTTAGACATGTCTACAGTAGAGGAGCAAAACAAAACTACTACATATTTCATATTGACTAGTTCCCAGTTCACGGGACTCTGACATTCCCTGAGGTCAAAGTTTTCTTGTATTGGAAGCAGTTGGGTTTGCAAGGGCTGCCTTGTCTTGAGACCATTGAAATAAGAACTCAGAACTTGAGCACTATTATCAAAAATCACAAGGCTCACACTGACACAGACATCAATCCAGACAGACAAGACAAGACATCTTCCAGTTTTCCGCCTGAGATGGAAAAGATTTCTTTGA
>NW_011466943.1:0-504 GCF_000754665.1 Bison bison bison | reverse complement strand
TCAGTGGTAAAGAATCCGCCTGCCAATGCAAGAGGGCAGGTTCGATCCCTGGGTCAGGAAAATTCCCTGGAGTAGAAGATGGCACCCACTCCAGTATTCATGACTGGGAAGCCCCATGAAGAGAGGAGCATGGTGGGCTACAGTCCACAGGGTTGCAAAGATTCGGACACGACTGAGCATGTATGCAGGCAACGCTTTTTTAACCATATAAAACTCTGACTTCTTACAGAAAAAAATGTATATACAAGAATTCAAGACGCTCAAAAGTCAACTAGTTACATAAATATGTGCATCATCCGCCTAACAAGGCAGCAAGTGTACAAATCCAGGACGGCCGGATGGCTGGTACCTTCTCGTCCAGGGCCCTGTGGTGTTCAAAGAGCAATTTCAGCGCCCTGAGCACCTCCACCTCACTCCTCATGCCGGCTGGGGACTGCGCCTGCCGCTTGCCTGCTGTCATCCCGACGGGTGGAATATATCGCGAAACCAGGCACTCCAGGTGCT
>NW_011466942.1:0-527 GCF_000754665.1 Bison bison bison | reverse complement strand
CCGGTCTCACGAAGACATTCCAGACGTGGCCTCGTGGTGGTTCCACATTCCGTAGGACCCCGATTTCCCGGTCCCTCTTGAGAAGAACCCGATGCCCGGACACCTCTCCGAACTCCACCCTGTGAATGAAGTCAACACGAAGGGGCACTTTTTCCGTGCATGGTTCGGAAAAACCCCAGGTTCCAAATACAGCTCGACAAGCGGCCTCTCTCCCCGGGGACATCTCGAGAGGCAAGCGGAGTTCCATGCCTCAACCCAAGACGAGGCCTGACTCTCCTGTCCCCTGTCTGCAGGGACCCTGCGATCGGAGTCTGAAATCAGAGGTACCCTGCGGTTCCTGCCTCAACTGGAGATGAGGCCCTCTTCCAATGCACCAAACCCAGTGGGGTCCCGAGAGGCCCCTCCCACCTCCAGTTTCCCTGGCTTCTCAGAGCCACCATGAGAAGCCCCCTGAGGTCACCTGCACAAGTCGAGGGAACCCAGGGTTTCCTGCCTCAACCCGAGAAAGACCTCGAGAGACCTTCTTC
>NW_011466941.1:0-500 GCF_000754665.1 Bison bison bison | reverse complement strand
ATGTTAGTTATACAGTTTATTACCATCATCAGGTTGAGGAAGTTTTCTATTTCTAGTTTGCTAAGAGTTTTTATTACAGAATGTGTTCAGTCACTCAGATCTGTCCAGCTCTTTGCGACCCCATGGAGTTTAACCCAAACGGTTCCTCTGGTTGAGGATTCTCCAGGCAAGAATACTGGAGTTGGTTGCCATGCCCTCCGCCAGGGCATCTTCCCAACTCTGGAATAGATATTAGACTTTATCAAATTATTTTTCAGCGTTTTTCGAGATGACCCTACTGTGTTTTATTTTTTGTCCTTTAGTACTTTGAATTACACTGATTGATTTTCAAATGTTTAACCAATCCTGCGTTCGTAGGGGACAAAAATTAATAGATTATGCTGCGTTGTCTTTGTATATATTGGCATAGTCTGCACTTCACTCTGAACACTTTCTGTTGCTACGTCTTCAAGTGCACAATTTTCTCCTGCTGTCCTGTCTAATCTGTCATTTATTCCATC
>NW_011466940.1:0-524 GCF_000754665.1 Bison bison bison | reverse complement strand
AGGGTGGAGTTCGGAGAGGTGTCCGGGCATCGGGTTCTTCTCAAGAGGGACCGGGAAATCGGGGTCCTACGGAACGTGGAACCACCCACGAGGCCACGTCTGGAATGTCTTCGTGAGACCGGCCTCATCCTGAGGTGCGACCGGAAGGTCGGAAACCCTTCCAGCAAAGCAGGAGAGTCGACCCTCCTGTCCAGATCAGGAGGGGAGAAAGGGCTCAGAGGAGGGGGTGCCGGAAAACCTCGGTGTTCCTCTCGAGGGAGACCGGGATTTCGGGGAACTTTGTGGGTCGCATCAAGGGTGCCAAGTGCCCTTTCGACATCCAATTCCTAACGTGGGACTTCTCCTGAGACGCTGTAGCGGGAAAGGGCTTCATCTTGCGATGACGGGGGAGCCACGTGGTTTTTCTCGAGTTACGGCGGGATTCTCGAGTTACGACGGGGAATTCAGGCTGCCTCTTGTGTTGGCCCAGGCAAGTCCAATCTTCCACTCGAGTTGCGAAGGAAAGCTGGGGATTGCTCTCGAGG
>NW_011466939.1:0-509 GCF_000754665.1 Bison bison bison | reverse complement strand
CGTGACTGAGCATGCACTGATCATGTGCCGGGAGCCGGGAGGCATCCACTCTGGACAAAGGTCATGAGGAAGGAGGCTCGGCATACGCAAATGTGGGATCGAGCCTCAGGAGTCCACCTGGATATTCTCGAGCGTCTCCCCCCCAAAAAAACAGAGTCTGCCTACTGTATTGCTTTGTGCTCTCACCTCTGATTTCACTGGGGGCTGTCCCCCACCACCATCTCGCTCTCTCTGTCAAAGAGTTAACTTACAGCTCCAATTCATAAAGTGCCTTGTCATTCTTCCCTTTAACTTCCAGCTGAGTCTCCATCTGGAGCGCGGAACCCACCCCGCTTCCTAATTATCCCTGGGCTGCTAAGACAAACTCGAGAAGGTGTCTAGGGTGAGGCACCTTTCGCTATTCGAGAGGGCGCCTGCGGCCTACGTCAGTGGTGCAAACTTCTTGTCTTGAAGTTTGATTGGTCTTCCGCGTAAACCAAGCTACTCAGTCTCTTTTCTCCACCGAATTT
>NW_011466938.1:0-529 GCF_000754665.1 Bison bison bison | reverse complement strand
TCAGGGTTCCTCTGATTTCAGACTCCGATCGCAGGGTCCCTGTAGACTGGGGACAGGAGAGTCAGGCCTCGTCTTGGGTTGAGGCATGGAACTCCGCTTGCCTCTCGAGGTGTCCCCGGGGAGAGAGGCCACATGTCGAGCTGGATTTGGAACCTGGGTGTTTTTCCGGACGACGCACGGGCGAGTCACTGCCCCTTCGTGTTGACTTCATTCACAGGGTGGAGTTCAGACAGGTGTCCGGGCATCGGGTTCTTATCAAGAGGGGACCGGGAAATCGGGGTGCTTCGCAACGTGGAAGCACCCACGAGGCCACGTCTGGAATGTCGTCGTGAGACCGGCCTCATCCTGAAGTGCGACCGGAAGGTCGGGAACCCCTTCCAGACAAAGCAGGGGAGTCGACCCTCCTGTGGAGATCAGGAGGGTAGAAGGGGCTCAGACGAAGTGGTGCCGGAAAACCTCGGTGTTCCTCTCCAGGGAGACCGGGATGCCGGGGAACTTTGTGGGGGCGCATCAAGGGTGCCAAGTACCG
>NW_011466937.1:0-519 GCF_000754665.1 Bison bison bison | reverse complement strand
GCTAGAAGAGTAGATCTCAAGGGTAATCACACACACAGAAGCACACACATGCACACACACGCACACATGCACACACACACGGTGACTATGGGAGGTGATGGATATGTTACATAGTTTGATTGTGGTAAGCATCCCACAATGTGTACATATACTAAAACATCACCTTAAATATATACATTTTTTTGTTAAAAAAACCCTCTTGTAGTAGACTGTAATCTCCATTATAGTCAAGACTTGTCTTTATACCTGTAATACAGAACTAATAAGTCTTTAGTGAAGTTGTGCAATGGTGACAGTGTGAAGAATGGCTTTGAAGATGGGATTGGAGGTGTGTTACCACTGGAACTTTACCAGAGGACCTATCCTTGCCTTTAAGCATGACACTAGAAGCACACACTGGGGGTAAGGGCCAGAAGCCCTTTTTCTTCCCCTTTATCCAAAGAAAAATTAAAGGGGAACATGCAAGGACAGCCATTAAGGGGGAAAGACGTCATGAAAAAACAACAGCAAGGTTTGTAT
>NW_011466936.1:0-502 GCF_000754665.1 Bison bison bison | reverse complement strand
GTTCACTCAGACTCACGTCCATCCAGTCAGTGACTGCCATCCAGCCATCTCACTCCTCTCGTCGTCCCCTTCCTCCTCCTGCCCCCAACTCCCTCCCAGCATCACAGTCTTTCCAATAAGTCAACTCTTCGCATCAGGTGGCCAAAGTACTGGAGTTTCAGCTTTAGCATCATTCCTTCCAAAGAAATCCCAGGGCTGATCTCCTTCAGAATGGACTGGTTGGATCTCCTTGCAGTCCAAGGGACTCTCAAGAGTCTTCTCCAACACCACAGTTCAAAAGCATCAATTCTTCAGCGCTGAGCTTTCTTCACAGTCCAACTCTCACATCCATACATGACCACAGGAAAAACCATAGCCTTGACTAGATGGACCTTTGTTGGCAAAGTAATGTATCTGTCTTTAAATAATAAGAAAAATAAAAAGCTTTAAATCTACAGCTAGAAAAAAAAATGAGGGGATGGAAATGTCTATAGCAGGAAGAATTGATGCTTTTGAACTGTGT
>NW_011466935.1:0-539 GCF_000754665.1 Bison bison bison | reverse complement strand
TGCAGTCACTCGAGAGCAATCCCCAGCTTTCCTTCGCAACTCGAGTGGAAGATTGGACTTGCCTGGCCAACACAGAGGCAGCCTGAATTCCCCGTCGTAACTCCAGAATCCCGCCGTAACTCGAGAAAAACCACGTTGCTCCCCCGTCATCGCAAGATGAAGCCCTTTCCCGCTACAGCGTCTCAGGAGAAGTCCCACGTTAGGAATTGGAGGTCGAAAGGACACTTGGCACCCTTGATGCGACCCACAAAGTTCCCCGATATCCCGGTTTCCCTCGAGAGGAACACTGAGGTTTTCCAGCACCCCCTCCTCTGTGCCCTTTCGCCCCTGCTGATCTGGACAGGAGGGTCGACTCCCCTGCTTTGTCTGGAAGGGGTTCCCGACCTTCCGGTCGCACCTCAGGATGAGGCCGGTCTCACGAAGACATTCCAGACGTGGCCTCGTGGGTGGTTCCACATTCCGTAGGACCCCGATTTCCCGGTCCCCTCTTGAGAAGAACCCGATGCCCGGACACCTCTCCGAACTCTACCCTGTGAATG
>NW_011466934.1:0-508 GCF_000754665.1 Bison bison bison | reverse complement strand
CATCTCTGAGTGGTCTAGTTGTGGAGTGCACATAAGGAAGTGACTACTGGCTACCCTACTCTCTCCATTATTGATTCACCTCATCTCATTTGGTCACCTCTAACTCCCTCCTCCCTCTTCTCTTCTCCATGTAACCCTGTGAACCTCTCTGAGTGACCCTCATCGTAGAGAAACTTTTCATCTTTAATGTAGACGTTTTTTCAATGGTGCTGTATAGAAGGAGAAGTTTTGAAACTACTGTAAAAATAAGACCGATAACCGGAAGTAGGAGACTTAAGTCCAAACCCTGACTCCAGGGAACTCCTGACTCCAAGGAACATTAATTGACAGGAGCTCATCAAATGCCTCCATACCGACACTGAAACCAAGCACCACACAAGGGCCAATAAGTCCCAGGGCAAGACATACCAAGCAAATTCTCCAGCAACAAAGGAACACAGCCCTGAGCTTCAAGATACAGGCTGCCCAAAGTCACCCCAAAACTATAGACATCTCATAACTCACTACT
>NW_011466933.1:0-503 GCF_000754665.1 Bison bison bison | reverse complement strand
GCCTCCTGAGGCGTTTGGAGAGAGGTCGCGAGGTTGGCCTCTAGGCCATGCAGGAGACGAAGGCCCTCATCTCCGCGATGACGGGGGAGTCTCGGGGTGGTTCTCGAGCGGCGGCCCGAGGGTGCGGTTTCTCACGAAGTACGACGGCGAGGTCAGTGAGCCGCTCGTGGGGCGCCAGGGAAGTCGGGTCTCCATGCGAGTGGCGAGGGGGAGCGCGTCATTGCTCTCGAGTCATGGAGGGGAACCTGGCCTCGAGACGTGTTGAAGAAGGTCTCTCGAGGTCTTTCTCGGTTTGAGGCAGGAAACCCTGGCTTCCCTCGACTTGTGCAGGTGACCTCAGGGGGCTTCTCATGGTGGCTCTGAGAAGTCAGGGAAACTGGAGGTGGGGGGGTGGGCCTCTCGGGACTCCACGGGGTTTGGTGCATTGGAAGAGGGCCTCATCTCCAGTTGAGGCAGGAACCTCAGGGTTCCTCTGATTTCAGACTCCGATCGCAGGGTCCCTG
>NW_011466932.1:0-511 GCF_000754665.1 Bison bison bison | reverse complement strand
AGGGTCCCAGCAGACTTGGGAAAGGAGAGTCAGGCCTCGTCTTGTGTTGAGGCATGGAACTCCGCTTGCCTCTCGAGGTGTTCCCGGGGAGACAGGCCACTTGACGAGCGGTATTTGGAACCTGGGGGTTTTTTCCCGACGATGCACGGGCGAGTCACTACCCCTTCGTGTTGATTTCATTCACAGGGTGGAGTTCGAAGAGGTGTCCGGGCATCGGGTTCTTATCAAGAGGGGACTGGAAAATCGGGGTCCTTCGGAATGTGGAACCACCCACGAGGCCACGTCTGGAATGTCGTCGTGAGACCGGCCTCATCCTGAGGTGCGACCGGAAGGTCGGGAACCCCTTCCAGACCAAGCAGAGGAGTCGACCCTCCTGTCAAGATCAGGAGGGTAGAAGAGGCTCAGAGGAAGTGGTGCAGGAAAACTTCGGTGTTCCTCTCGAGGGAGACCGGGATGTCGGGGCGCTTTGTGGGTGGCATCAAGAGTGACAAGTACCGTTTCGAACTCCAAT
>NW_011466931.1:0-509 GCF_000754665.1 Bison bison bison | reverse complement strand
CGACGGGGAATTCAGGCTGCCTCTTGTGTTGGCCAGGCAAGTCCAATCTTCCATTCGAGTTGCGAGGAAAGCTGGGGATTGCTCTCGAGTGACTGCAGGGCCAATGACCTCATCTAGGCTTGTGTCCAGAAGCCAATGTTCCTCTCCAGGGGCGACAGGGATCTCGGGGTTGCATTCCAGACGCACCCGGGGAGACAGGCATTCATCTCGAGTGGAAGCAAAGAATCCCGCTCTGCTCTCGAACCGCGACGGGTATCTCTTGGAGCTCACTGGGTGGACCCAAGGGAGTCAAGCCTCCTGAGGCGTTTGGAGAGAGGTGGCGAGATTGGTCTCTAGGCCATGCAGGAGACGAAGGCCCTCATCTCTCGATGACGGGGGAATCTCGGGGTTGTTCTCGAGCGGCGGCCCCAGTGTGCGGTTTCTCACGAGGTACGACGGCGAGGTCAGTGAGCCTCTCGTGGGGCGCCAGGGAAGTCGGGTCTCCAAGCGAGTGGCGAGGGGGAGCGCGT
>NW_011466930.1:0-796 GCF_000754665.1 Bison bison bison | reverse complement strand
TGGCTAGCAGGCACTGCTCACTTGGCTGATCATGCAATGATCACGTAGCTACCATGTACTGGTCACGTGACTGATCAGGCACTGATCACGTGACTGACCCTGCACTGATCACGTGGCTAGCAGGCACTGCTCACTTGGCTGATCATGCAATGATCACGTAGCTACCATGTACTGGTCACGTGATTGATCATGCACTGATCACATAATTGATCATGCACTGATCACCTGGCTTATCATGCATTGATCACGTGGCTGATCATGCACTGATACCGTGACTGAGCATGGACTGATCACATGACTACCATGTAGTGATCAAGTGACTTAATGGTGCTGATCATGTGACTGATTATGCGCTGATCATGTTTGCTATCATACACTGATCATGTGCCTCTGGAGGCAATGAACAAAGAGCTGAGTAGGCAGGAATCAGTCAGCAGGCAGTAATCATGGAACTCAGCTGGGAGGGATCATGCTGCTCAGCTGGCAATAATCAAGTAGATGAGCAGGCAGGAATTACGCAGCACAGCTGGTAATTGTCAAGCAGATGACAGGCAGGAATCGTGAAGCTCAGCTGGCAATTGTCAAGCAGATGAGCAGAGAGTAATCACGCAGCTCAACAGGCCCTGATCACGTGGATGATAATACACTGATCATGTGACAGATCATGCAGTGATCACGTGGCTATCATGCACTGATCAAGTGGCTGATCATACTCTGCTCCCGAAACAGATCATGCACTGATCACGTGGCTATCATGCACTGCTCTCGTGGCTGATCAAGCAATGATCACTTAGCT
>NW_011466929.1:0-521 GCF_000754665.1 Bison bison bison | reverse complement strand
GACTGATTGGATCTCCTAGTAGTCCATGGGGCTCTCAAGAGTCTTCTCCAATTCCCCAGTTCAGAAGCATTGATTCTTTGGCATTCAGCCTTCTTCATGGGCCAACTCTCACATCCATACATGACTACTGGAAAAACCATAGCTTTGACTAAATGAACCTTTGTTGGCAGAGTAACGTCTCTGCTTTTTAATATGCTGTCTAGATTTGTCATAGGTTTCCTTCCGAGGAGCAAGCATCTTTTAATTCACCATCTGCAGTAATTTCGGAGCCCAAGAAAATAAAGTGTGTCACTGTTTCCACTGTTTTCCCATTTATTTGCCATGAAGTGATGGGGCTGGATGCTATGATCTTCATTTTTTGAATGTTGAGTTTTATGCCAGCTTTTTCACTCTCCCCTTTCACTTTCACTAAGAGGCTCTTTAGTTTCAGCCCCTGGAGGCATTTCTTATTCCCCTTTCTGTCTTTTCTCCACCATGAGGGTCCCCATTTATAGTTTTTAACAACATAGTTTAACAACAGA
>NW_011466928.1:0-558 GCF_000754665.1 Bison bison bison | reverse complement strand
TGGAGTGGCTCCCGCGCACCACAACTAGAGAAAGCCTGCGTGTGGACCACAAAGTTCCTAAGGGGACAAGACCAAAAAAAAGAAGAAGCTGAAAGCTCCATTAAAAAAAGTGAATGAAGGACTTGAATAAGTACTACACAAAAGAAGGCATATGAAAGCCAATAAATATGAAAAGGGACCTATGATCATTAGCCAATAGGAAAATGCAAATTAATCCACGAAGAGATACCTTTTTACAATTTTATCAGGGGTAAGGACTAATTTAGAAAAAAAAAAAGGGAATATGAAGTGTGGGCTAGTATGAGAATATAGCTAGAACTCTCATATCAGTGGTGGAAGTGTAAAATGATAAAACTACTTTGGAAAATTGATGGCAGTTTCCACTGAGGTTAAACGCAAATGTCTCTTACACCTAAGTACTTCCACTTCAGTATACACCCTAAAGAAATGAGTTCAGGTATCCACACAACCTCGTGTAAAATTTTTACAGGTTTATTCATAATAAACAAAATGTCTAAACAACCCAAATGCCCTTCAACAGCAGAATGAATAAATTGT
>NW_011466927.1:0-519 GCF_000754665.1 Bison bison bison | reverse complement strand
CCCGAGGCACCCCGAATTCCCCGTCGTACCTCGAGAATCCCGCCGCAACTCGAGAAAAACCACGTGGTTCCCCCGTCATCGCACGATGAAGCCCTTTCCCGCTACAGCGTCTCAGGAGAAGTCCCACGTTAGGAATTGGAGGTCGAAACGGTACTTGGCACCCTTGATGCGCCCCCACAAAGTTCCCCGGCATCCCGGTCTCCCTGGAGAGGAACACCGAGGTTTTCCGAGACCACTTCCTCTGAGCCCCTTCTACCCTCCTGATCTCCACAGGAGGGTCGACTCCCCTGCTTTGTCTGGAAGGGGTTCCCGACCTTCCGGTCGCACCTCAGGATGAGGCCGGTCTCACGACGACATTCCAGACGTGGCCTCGTGGGTGCTTCCACATTGCGAAGCACCCCGATTTCCCGGCCCCTCTTGGTAAGAACCCGATGCCCGGACACCTCTCCGAACTCCACCCTGTGAATGAAGTCAACATTAAGGGGCAGTGACTCGCCCGTGCATCGTCCGGAAGAGACC
>NW_011466926.1:0-528 GCF_000754665.1 Bison bison bison | reverse complement strand
CGAGGCCAGGTCTGGAATGTCGTCGTGAGCCCGGCCTCATCCTGAGGTGCGCCGGAAGGTCGGGAACCCGTTCCAGACAAAGGCAGGGGAGTCGACCTCCTGTCGAGATCAGGAGGGTAGAAGGGGCTCAGAGGAAGTGGTGCCGGAAAACCTCGGTGTTCCTCTCCAGGGAGACCGGGATGCCGGGGAACTTTGTGGGGCGCATCAAGGGTGCCAAGTACCTTTTCGACCTCCAATTCCTAACGTGGGACTGCCCCTGAGACGCTGTAGCGGGACAGGGCTTCATCTTGCGATGACGGGGGAACCACGTGGTTTTTCTCGAGTTGCGGCGGGATTCTCGAGTTACGACGGGGAATTGGGGATGCCTCTTGTGTTGGCCCAGGGAAGTCCAATCTTCCATTTGAGTTGCAAAGGAAAGCTGTGGATTGCTCTCGAGAACTGCAGGGCCAATAGACCTCATCTAGGCTTGTGTCCAGAAGCCAATGTTCCTCTCCAGGGGCGACCGGGATCTCGGGGTTGCATTCCAGA
>NW_011466925.1:0-518 GCF_000754665.1 Bison bison bison | reverse complement strand
GGCCCAGGGAAGTCCAATCTTCATTCGAGTTGCGAAGGAAAGCTGGGGATTGCTCTCGAGTGACTGCAGGGCCAACAGACCTCATCTAGGCTTGAGTCCAGAAGCCAATGTTCCCTCTCCAGGGGGCGACCGGGATCTCGGGGTTGCATTCCAGACGCACCCGGGGAGACAGGCATTCATCTCGAGTGGAAGCAAAGAACCCCGCTCTGCTCTCGAGTCGCGACGGGTCTCTCTTGGAGCTCTCTTGGTGGACTAAAGGGAGTCAAGCCTCCTGAGGCGTTTGGAGAGAGGTCGCGAGGTTGGCCTCTAGGCCATGCAGGAGACGAAGGCCCTCATCTCCGCGATGACGGGGGAGTCTCGGGGTGGTTCTCGAGCGGCGGCCCCAGGGTGCGGTTTCTCACGAGGTACGACGGCGAGGTCAGTGAGCCTCTCGTGGGGCGCCAGGGAAGTCGGGTCCCCATGCGAGTGGCGAGGGGGAGCGCGTCATTGCTCTCGAGTCATGGTAGGGGAACCTGGCC
>NW_011466924.1:0-570 GCF_000754665.1 Bison bison bison | reverse complement strand
GGACTCCCTGGGCCAACACAAGAGGCATCCTGAATTCCCGTCGTAACTCGAGAATCCCGCCGCAACCCGAGAAAAACCACGTGGTACCCCCGTCATCGCAAGATGAAGCCCTTTCCCGCTACGGCGTCTCAGGAGAAGTCCCACGTGAGAAATTGGAGGTCGAAACGGTACTTGGCACCCTTAATGCGCCCCCACAAAGTTCCCCGGCCTCCCGGTCTCCCTGGAGAGGAACCCCCGAGGTTTTCCGGCACCACTTCCTCTGAGCCCCTTCTACCCTCCTGGTCTACACAGGAGGGTCGACTTCCCTGCTTTGTCTGGAAGGGGTTCCCGACCTTCCGGTCGCACCTCAGGATGAGGCCGGTCTCACGACGACATTCCAGACGTGGCCTCGTGGGTGCTTCCATGTTGCGAAGCACTCCGATTTCCCGGTCCCCTCTTGATAAGGACCCGATGCCCGGACACCTCTCCGAACTCCACCCTGTGAATGAAGTCAACACGAAGGGGCAGTGACTCGCCCGTGCGTCATCCGGAAAAAGCCCCAGGTTCCAAATACAGCTCGACAAGTGGCCT
>NW_011466923.1:0-508 GCF_000754665.1 Bison bison bison | reverse complement strand
TTGGCCCTGCAGTCACTCGAGAGCAATCCCCAGCTTTCCTTCGCAACTCGAGTGGAAGATTGGACTTGCCTGGGCCAACACAAGAGGCATCCTGAATTCCCCGTCGTAACTCGAGAATCCCGCCGTAACTAGAGATAAACCACGTGGCTCCCCCGTCATCGCAAGATGAAGCCCTTTCCCGCTACAGCGTCTCAGGAGAAGTCCCACGTTAGGAATTGGAGGTCGAAAGGGCACTTGGCACCCTTGATGCGACCCACAAAGTTCCCCGAAATCCCGGTCTCCCTCGAGAGGAACACTGAGGTTTTCCGGCACCCCCTCCTCTGAGCCCTTTCTCCCCTCCTGATCTGGACAGGAGGGTCGACTCCCCTGCTTTGTCTGGAAGGGGTTCCCGACCTTCCGGTCGCACCTCAGGATGAGGCCGGACTCACGAAGACATTCCAGACGTGGCCTCGTGGGTGATTCCACATTCCGTAGGACCCCGATTTCCCGGTCCCCTCTTGAGAAGAAC
>NW_011466922.1:0-517 GCF_000754665.1 Bison bison bison | reverse complement strand
TCAGGGAATGTCAGAGTCCCGTGAACTGGGAACTAGTCAATATTAAATATCTAGTAGTTTTGGTTTTGCTCCTCTACTGTAGACATGTCTAAAGAGTCATCAACATGAAGCACAAAAATGTTCATAGTGCCTCGGTTTGTTCTATGGTAAAAATTGCTATATCGTTATATCTGTCACAAGCTTGTCAACAAGAAAGTACCTCGAAAGAACAGGAACAAAACGAAAAATTAAATGTGATATGAGCTTTTAGATAAACTATGAACACTAATTACACTCGAAAATATCTGCCTATGAGAGTTTTGATTGAAGGCAGAGGAGAAGGGGACGACAGAGGCTAAGATGGTTGGATGGCATCACTGATTCGATGGACATGAGTTTGAGCAAGCCCCTGGAGTTGGTGATGGACACGGAAGCCCAGCGTCCTGCAGGCCACGGGGTCCCAAAGAGTCAGACACGACTGAGCCACTGAACTGAACTGAACATACAATCGTTTCTCCAGGTGTTTTGGTTACCCGAG
>NW_011466921.1:0-505 GCF_000754665.1 Bison bison bison | reverse complement strand
GGAGTAAGTGTCTTTTAATTTCATGGCTGCAGTCATCATCTGAGTGATTTTGAGCCCAGAAAATAAAGTCTGACACTGTTTCCCCATCTATTTTCCATGAAGTGTTGGGACCGGATGCCATGATCTTAGTTTTCTGAATGTTGAGCTTTAAGCCAACTTTTTCACTCTCCTCTTTCACTCTCATCAAGAGGCTTTTTAGTTCCTCTTCACTTTCTGCCATAAGGGTGGTGTCATCTGCATATCTGAGGTTATTGATATTTCTCCCGGCAATCTTGATTCCAGCTTGTGCTTCTTCCAGCCCAGCGTTTCTCATGATGTACTCTGCATAGAAGTTAAATAAACCGGGTGACAATAAACAGCCTTGACGAACTCCTTTTCCTATTTGGAACCAGTCATAGGTAACTGCTAAATAAATGTTTGAGTGAGTTAATGAATTTCATAAACTGTGAATTCCAGAAGAGGTGGTGGTAGTCGTGTAGAGGTTGTAGAGCTGTACCCAAGCACA
>NW_011466920.1:0-503 GCF_000754665.1 Bison bison bison | reverse complement strand
CAGCCACGAAAATAGGACACTCTAGCTCCACGAAGAAAACCTATGATAACCTAGATACAATGTGCTGAGAAGCAGAGACATCATTTTGTTGACAAAGGTCCATTTAGGCAAGCTGGTTTTTCCTTCCCCCCACCCCCAGGCAAAGCTAGTTTTTCCTGCCCCCGCCCCTCAGGGGATATGTATGGATGTCTATCTTGTGTGAGCCTACAAAGCATGGCTTAGTTCCACTGAGTTAGACAAGCCGGGGTTCATGTGATAGATTGGTTAAGTTTCTGCGATGGTGGTTTCAGTGTTTCTGCCCCCTAATGCCCTCTCTCAGCACCTACCATCTTACTGGGATTTCTCTTACCTTGGATGTGCAGTATCTCTTCACTCCTGCTACTGCAAAGTACAGCCGCTGCTCCTTACTTTGGACGTGGGATATCTCCTCCTGACTGCTGGCTGTTCCAGTGCCACAGAGCCACAGCTCGCTGCTCTAGTGAATTAGGAAAACTCAGTAATGG
>NW_011466919.1:0-564 GCF_000754665.1 Bison bison bison | reverse complement strand
CCTCAGGGTTCCTGTGATTTCAGACTCCGATCGCAGGGTCCCTGCAGACTGGGGACAGGAGAGTCAGGCCTCGTCTTGGGTTGAGGCATGGAACTCCGCTTGCCTCTCGAGGTGTCCCCGGGGAGAGAGGCCATTTGTCGAGCGGTATTTGGACCCTGGGGGTCTTTTCCGGACGATGCACGGGCGAGTCACTGCCCCTTCGTGTTGACTTCATTCACAGGGTGGAGTTCGGAGAGGTGTCCGGGCATCGGGTTCTTACCAAGAGGGGACCGGGAAATCGGGGTGCTTCGCAATGTGGAAGCACCCACGAGGCCACGTCTGGAATGTCGTCGTGAGACCGGCCTCATCCTGAGGTGCGACCGGAAGGTCGGGAACCCCTTCCAGACAAAGCAGGGGAGTCGACCCTCCTGTGGAGATCAGGAGGGTAGAAGGGGCTCAGAGGAAGTGGTGCCGGAAAACCTCGGTGTTCCTCTCCAGGGAGACCGGGATGCCGGGGAACTTTGTGGGGGCGCATCAAGGGTGCCAAGTACCGTTTCGACCTCCAATTCCTAACGTGGGACTTCT
>NW_011466918.1:0-558 GCF_000754665.1 Bison bison bison | reverse complement strand
CGTGGTTCACCCGTCATCGCAAGATGAAGCCATTTCCGCTACAGCGTCTTAGGAGAAGTCCCACGTTAGGTATTGGAGGTCGAAACGGTACTTGGCACCCTTGATGCGACCCACAAAGTGCCCCGACATCCCGGTCTGCCTCGAGAGGAACACCGAGGTTTTCCGGGACCACTTCCTCTGAGCCCCTTCTACCCTCCTGATCTGGACAGGAGGGTCGACTCCCCTGCTTTGTCTGGAAGGGGTTCCCGACCTTCCGGTCGCACCTCAGGATGAGGCCGGTCTCACGACGACATTCCAGACGTGGCCTCATGGGTGGTTCCACATTCCGAAGGACCCCGATTTCCCGGTCCCCTCTTGATAAGAACCCGATGGCCGGACACCTCTTCGAACTCCACCCTGTGAATGAAGTCAACACGAAGGGGCAGTGACTCGCCCGTGCATTATCGGGAGAAGACCCCCAGGTTCCAAATACCGCTCGAAAAGTGGCCTGTCTCCCCGGGAACCCCTCGAGAGGCAAGCGGAGTTCCATGCCTCAACCCAAGACGAGGCCTGACTCTC
>NW_011466917.1:0-512 GCF_000754665.1 Bison bison bison | reverse complement strand
AAGACGAGGCCTGACTCTCCTGTCCCCAGTCTGCAGGGACCCTGCGATCGGAGTCTGAAATCAGAGGAACCCTGAGGTTCCTGCCTCAACTGGAGATGAGGCCCTCTTCCAATGCACCAAACCCCGTGGAGTCCCGACGAGGCCCACCCCCCCCCCCACCCTCCAGTTTCCCTGACTTCTCAGAGCCACCATGAGAAGCCCCCTGAGGTCACCTGCACAAGTCGAGGGAAGCCAGGGTTTCCTGCCTCAACCCGAGAAAGACCTCGAGAGACCTTCTTCAACACGTCTCGAGGCCAGGTTCCCCTACCATGACTCGAGAGCAATGACGCGCTCCCCCTCGCCACTCGCATGGAGACCCGACTTCCCTGGCGCCCCACGAGCGGCTCACTGACCTCGCCGTCGTACCTCGTGAGAAACCGCACCCTGGGGCCGCCGCTCGAGAACCACCCCGAGACTCCCCCGTCATCGCGGAGATGAGGGCCTT
Source organism: Bison bison bison (assembly GCF_000754665.1). NCBI lineage: Eukaryota > Metazoa > Chordata > Mammalia > Artiodactyla > Bovidae > Bison > Bison bison. Next base: position 28 of record NW_011466917.1, on the reverse strand, counting down.
CGTCTCCTGCATGGCCTAGAGGCCAACC
>NW_011466916.1:0-557 GCF_000754665.1 Bison bison bison | reverse complement strand
GGATCAAGTACATAAGCACTGATTTTGCTCAGCGTATAATAAAGTGTAGAAAATCCTTTACACATTTCTTAAACATTTAACCTTTAACTAAACTCCAAATGTTCCCAAAATATGAAACAAAAATTGCCAAAATGTCTTCACGTGGCTCACTCTAACACACCTGGAAATTTACTGCTCACTGAATTTAAACTGAAAATAAAAGTTTTTGTTTATATGAAATTTACCAGTACCAGAGAATTTCATAAAGACTTTTCTTATTAACAGAAAGTTTCCATGGGTAAGAAAAAACTAAGAAGCTGAAAGGCTTTCTGACATATTTTCTGCCATGTCAATACCAGCAAATAGGATAAATGAGTTATAAAACTTAGGTGAATAATTTACAACAAAAATTTTCACCTGAAACGCATACATTACAACAAAAACATTTTGGCCCTAATTATCAACATGATCGTTTCCCAAAGTGTATTCGAATGGTCACAAGGTAAACCTCTAAAAATAGGTTCCATGGTCAAATAAATCTGGGAAACACTGAATACTAACTCCTCATCTTAGAAATG
>NW_011466915.1:0-522 GCF_000754665.1 Bison bison bison | reverse complement strand
GGTCCAGTGAGTGGGACAAGAGAATAAGTTCTACTTAAAGAGAAAGTTATAATTTTACTGTGAAGTATAAAGCAGGTATTACTTACATGGTTTAAAACACCTGAAAAATCATGTATATGTGACTCTTCCATTTTAGGAAATTCTGCTAAATGCTAAGACTATAGACATATGTATTGTGAATGTTTAAACCTTCAGGTTTTACATTGTCAGTCAGAACCCCAGGAAACACATGATGTGTACATTTATATGAACATTCAAGTGAACACATAAATTATACAGATTGGTGATTTGACTGAATCTAAATGGATTAGGTGAAAGGAAAATATACACAGAAAATGTAAACAGATTGAAAATGTAAACACATTAAAATTCTTAATATATTTTTATTACAGATTGTGTTAACTATTTTTCCTTTGGGCTATATATATTTTCAGTGTTAATAAAATATATATATATATATATTTACTTTTCAGTGTTAATGACAATTTTTGAGGGAAAATAAAAAAATATGTATACTCTACC
>NW_011466914.1:0-543 GCF_000754665.1 Bison bison bison | reverse complement strand
TCACGACGACATTCCAGACGTGGCCTCGTGGTTGCTTCCACATTGCGAACGCACCCCGATTTCCCGGTCCCCTCTTAGATAAGAACCCGTTGCCCGGAGACCTCTCCGAACACCACCCTGTGAATGAAGTCAACAAGAAAGGGCAGTGACTGGCCGTGTATCGCCTGGAAAAAAAACCCAAGTTCCAAATACAGCTCGACATGTGGCCTCTCTCCCCGGGGACACCTCGAGAGGCAAGCGGAGTTCCGTGCCTCAGCCCAAGATGAGGCCTGACTCTCCTGTCCCCAGTCTGCAGGGACCCTGCGATCGGAGTCTGAAATCAGAGGAACCCTGAGGTTCCTGCCTCAACTGGAGATGAGGCCCTCTTCCAATGCACCAAACCCCGTGCAGTCCCGAGAGGCCCCCCCCGACTTCCAGTTTCCCTGACTTCTCAGAGCCACCATGAGAAGCCCCCTGAGGTCACCTGCACAAGTCGAGGGAATCCAGAGTTCCCTGCCTCAACCCGAGAAAGACCTCGAGAGACCTTCTTCAACACGTCTCGAG
>NW_011466913.1:0-535 GCF_000754665.1 Bison bison bison | reverse complement strand
TTCACCTCTGCCCTACAAAGCCAGCAAATGATTTGGACTTGGCTGATGGGGAGAAACTGTACTTTTCATTTTCACTGGCAGGTGACTTTTTAACCAGTCACCAGGAACACTCACAGGACATCCGCTTTATTACAATAAATGGCTAGAAACAAAACTCTAGTCCTTGACAGTGCTGAAGCACACACTCAAGACATTCATATCTCAAGTTACTTTGCAAACAACACATTAAACCTTAGACCTCTTTTGTCTTCTGGTTTTACAGGTGTGTACAGAGAAGTCAAACAACCAAAACATCATAAGGAGATAAGAATTAAGTTCGATTTCCTCTTGTACCACTCCTCCTGAACAAAGTCATTTCCTGACCTACCGCAAGACACCATTCATCATCCCTACCCCATTAAATCTACTTACTTTCATCAGCTGTTCCTAATCCAGTTGGGCATGGACAAAACGCTGGGCATGCTTCCATGCATTTCACTTTTTACTTGAATACCCACTTCCTTCACCTAGTTTCCCTGGCTTACCTTTCATCCAC
>NW_011466912.1:0-512 GCF_000754665.1 Bison bison bison | reverse complement strand
GCATGAAAAAGCTTGGTTTTTCAAAGATGACAGACTAGCCAAGAATTATTATTGGATAAAATAGTTATAGAATCAAGGCTTGTCTCTTTAAGAGTGATACAGAAAGATAAAACAAGATTATCAGAAGAAGTAAATAAGGGATTTTTTTTTTAAAGAGAAAAGATGGAATATTTGGCAAATATGTTTATACTGTTAGGGTTGTTGAATTTTCTAACTCGAAAAGATGAAAGAGATCATATAGTAAACCTCTTAACTTTCAGTCAAGTCATTTCCATAAACACCATATTTGGGACTTCAGGCAGCATTTGTGTCATAGTCGAGCCATCTTTAAAATCACATGACTCATGAGCTCATACCAAGACTGCTCTAACTGTATCATCCTGACCTGACTCCCTAAAGAGAGTTTGCTCTAAAATACTTGTTGTTTTCTGAAATGTAATCATGAATCATCTAGATAATAACCCCCAACTTTAATATATCTCAGACATATAGAATTATATTGTTTCCTTGTC
>NW_011466911.1:0-528 GCF_000754665.1 Bison bison bison | reverse complement strand
ACAGGGAGGCCTGGCGTGCTGCGATTTATGGAGTCGCAAAGAGTCAGAACGACTGAGCAACTGATCTGATCTGATCTGATTGTCTTCCAGTTTCCATTATTTCCTCTAGAAAATTCAAGTGTCACCTAATTGTCACTCATTAGAAAAGAATATGCATTCATTTTTCTCAAGCTTTTCAAAAAGATTTTTTTCTTGCCTTTTTCCCCTTCTCTTTTATTTCAGCAAGTTTATCATGCCTAGGTATAGTTTTATTTGTATTTCTCTTGCATGAGGTTTGCAGCACATTTTGAACCACTTTGGGGTATAAGGTTTTAGGTCAGCTTCAGAATTTGTAAACATTTTATTCAAATATAACCATTCTCTCACTTTCATCTTTCTAGGACTTCAGTTACCTCTATGTTATTGCTTTTCATTATGTCTTACACGTTCTTACTCCTTTTTCCAGATTTTGCACATTTTTATGCTCTCTACTTTAGTTTGCAAATTTTCAAGAGTTTTTTTCCAGTTATTTAATCATCTCTTCTCTTT
>NW_011466910.1:0-517 GCF_000754665.1 Bison bison bison | reverse complement strand
CAGCATCATCTTTTCAGGATCTGGAATAGCTCAACTGGAATTCTATCACTGCTGGGAGCCAGTGAGGAACTCCGCCCATGACAAAGGTCATGAGGAAGGAGGCTCGGCATACGCAAAGGCGGGATCGAGCTTCAGGAGTCCCCCTGGAAATTCTCGAGCATATACCCCCAAAACCAGAGTCTGCCTACTTTCTGCTTGTGCCTTTCACCTAAACCTCTGACTTTACGGGGGGCTCTCCCCCACTACCTCTCTCTGAAAAAAGAGTTAGCTTACAGTTCCAGTTAATAATTCCTGGGTGTAACAGTGTTTAACCTACAAACTCCTTTGGAAATCCTCTAGCCTGCCTGAATAGTTTTACCGGCCACATGTGACTGTTCAGAGCCTCCCAACTGTGAGAGGCAGGAGATGTTCTAAACTGTCTAAACACAGATTCTTTTGAGTAGTAAAAAGATTGATTAGAAATTGTATTGGTGAATGGTTTTTCACTTGTTGGGCCATTGTTTGCTGCTAAGGTTCC
>NW_011466909.1:0-507 GCF_000754665.1 Bison bison bison | reverse complement strand
AGGCTAGGTGCGTGCCGGGGCCGCGAGGCAAGCTCAGGAGGGTCTGTCGGGGGACTGACGCCGAGCGGGACCTAGCCTCGTCCCGTGCAGGGACCGAGGTGTTGGCTCCGGAGTGTTTGTTAGGGTCCGCAGGAAGCGCCGGGCACCGCCCAGTTGAGGGTAGCGACCCATGCCGGCTCAGGAGTGTTTGCCGGGGGGAGGTCCAAGGGCAGGACCTAGCCTGATTGAGGGCGGGGAACCCGATGTGGGCTCAGGAATGCTTCTCGGGGCTGGATCGTGGGAAGGACCCAGCCTGCTTCGGGGCAGGGACTGAGACGCGCGCTCAGGATTATGTTCCTGGACTCGACTATGCAAAGTCCCAGGAACGCCTGCGCGACTGCAGGGACCGAGAGGTGGGGTCGGGAGACTGTGCTAGGGGCCCGCACAAGGGCAGGACCTCGACTGGTGACGTTCAGTGACCGAGACGGGGCTCAGGAGTTTACACGGGCGCCTCAGAAAGGGCGGGAC
>NW_011466908.1:0-502 GCF_000754665.1 Bison bison bison | reverse complement strand
TAGCCTGGAGGCAAGGATTGAGAAGATGCAAGAAAGGTTTAACAAGGACCCAGAAGAAATAAAAAAGAGTCAATATATAATGAATAATGCAATAAATGAGATCAAAAACACTCTGGAGGCAACAAATAGTAGAATAATGGAGGCAGAAGATAGAATTAGTGAACTAGAAGATAGAAGAGTAGAAATAAGTGAATCAGAGAGGAAAAAAGAAAAACGAATTAAAAGAAATGAGGACAATCTCAGAGACCTCCAGGACAATATTAAACACCACAACATTCGAATCATAGGGGTCCCAGAAGAAGAAGACAAAAAGAAAGACCATGAGAAAATACTTGAGGAGATAATAGTTGAAAACTTCCCTAAAATGGGGAAGGAAATAATTACTCAAGTCCAAGAAACCCAGAGAGTCCCAAACAGGATAAACCCAAGGCAAAACACCCCAAGACACATATTAATCAAATTAACAAAGATCAAACACAAAGAACAAATATTAAAAGCAGCA
>NW_011466907.1:0-510 GCF_000754665.1 Bison bison bison | reverse complement strand
TGGATCAGCTGTCACAATGCCCAAGAGATGAAAGGAAAGAGAATCGCTGGCTGCAAATTAAAAGAGAAACATATGGGACATAGAGACACAATAAATATGAGTCTGACATTATGAAAATAGCAAAAAAAAAAAAAAGAACCATTTGCAGGAATATGCAGAAACCTAGAGCGAATCACAGTAAGTAAAGAAAGGCAGATTAAAGAGATATTACAACATATGCCTTCCAGAAGGGATTAAAAAACATATTGATGGGATGAGTACCCAAGGAAAAGTGAAATGGACTTACACTCCTGGTAAGAAAATTACAGTTGGCAAAGGGTTTTTGGTGGGTGAGAGGCCAACAGGTCAAGGCTGGAATAGACTTATACACACAAATACCTATGCAGTTCATAATCCACATGGACCTCCTGTATCAAGAGATATGTACTCAATAGATTCCAAAAGATACCTCTGACAATAACCAGAGCTAAATTCCTCCAAGTGTCTATGGAAAGGAAGGTGGAACTGTTT
>NW_011466906.1:0-515 GCF_000754665.1 Bison bison bison | reverse complement strand
CTTGTGTTGAGGCATGGAACTCCGCTTGCCTCTCGAGGTATTCCGGGGGAGACAGGCCACTTGTCGAGCGGTATTTGGAACCGGGTTTTTTTCCCGATGATGCACGGGCGAGTCACTACCCCTTCGTGTTGACTTCATTCACAGGGTTGAGTTCGAAGAGGTGTCCGGGCATCGGTGACCGGGCAATCGGGATCCTTCGGAATGTGGAACCACCCACGAGGCCACGTCTAGAATGTCGTCGTGAGACCGGCCTCATCCTGAGGTGCGACCGGAAGGTCGGGAACCCCTTCCAGACAAAGCAGAGGAGTCGACCCTCATGTCCAGATCAGGAGGGTAGAAGAGGCTCAGAGGAAGTGGTGCCGGAAAACTTCGGTGTTCCTCTCGAGGGAGACCGGGATGTCGTGGCACTTTGTGGTTCGCATCAAGGGTGACAAGTACCTTTTCGAACTCCAATTCCTAAAGTGGGACTTCTCCTGAGACGCTGTAGTGGCACAGGGCTACATCTTGCGATGACG
>NW_011466905.1:0-536 GCF_000754665.1 Bison bison bison | reverse complement strand
TGTTGACTTCATTCACAGGGTGGAGTTCGGAGAGGTGTCCGGGCATCGGGTTCTTACCAAGAGGGGACCGGGAAATCGGGGTGCTTCGCAATGTGGAAGCACCCACGAGGCCACGTCTGGAATGTCGTCGTGAGACCGGCCTCATCCTGAGGTGCGACCGGAAGGTCGGGAACCCTTCCAGACAAAGCAGGGGAGTCGACCCTCCTGTGGAGATCAGGAGGGTAGAAGGGGCTCAGAGGAAGTGGTGCCGGAAAACCTCGGTGTTCCTCTCCAGGGAGACTGGGATGCCGGGAACTTTGTGGGGGTGCATCAAGGGTGCCAATACCGTTTGGACCTCCAATTCCTAACGTGGGACTTCTCCTGAGACACTGTAGCGGGAAAGGGCTTCATCTTGCGATGACGGGGGAACCACGTGGTTTTTCTCGAGTTGCGGCGGGATTCTCGAGTTACGACGGGGAATTCGGGATGCCTCTTGTGTTGGCCCAGGGAAGTCGAATCTTCCATTCGAGTTGCGAAGGAAAGCTGGGGATTGCTCT
>NW_011466904.1:0-504 GCF_000754665.1 Bison bison bison | reverse complement strand
CCGGGAAATCGTGGTCCTACGGAATGTGGAACCACCCACGAGGCCACGTCTGGAATGTCTTCGTGAGACCGGCCTCATCCTGAGGTGCGACCGGAAGGTCGGGAACCCCTTCCAGACAAAGCAGGAGAGTCGACCCTCCTGTCCAGATCAGGAGGGGAGAAAGGGCTCAGAGGAGGGGGTGCCGGAAAACCTCAGTGTTCCTCTCGAGGGAGACCGGGATTTCGGGGAACTTTGTGGGTCGCATCAAGGGTGCCAAGTGCCCTTTCGACCTCCAATTCCTAACGTGGGACTTCTCCTGAGACGCTGTAGCGGGAAAGGGCTTCATCTTGCGATGACGGGGGAGCCACGTGGTTTTTCTCGAGTTACGGCGGGATACTCGAGTTACGACGGGGAATTCAGGCTGCCTCTTGTGTTGGCCCAGGCAAGTCCAATCTTCCACTCGAGTTGCGAAGGAAAGCTGGGGATTGCTCTCGAGTGACTGCAGGGCCAATAGACCTCATCTAG
>NW_011466903.1:0-554 GCF_000754665.1 Bison bison bison | reverse complement strand
GAGAAAATTTAGTGGAGAAAAGAGGCTGAATAATCAGCCAGAAAGTGAGAGAAAGAACGACATGGGGAAGACCAAGTTTCGGTGAACAAGGCCTGCACTTTATTTCCAAAGTAGTTTGTATACCTTAAGTTATGCATAGAGGATAATGGGGGAAGGGGTAGAGTCATGCAGCAAGCCAGGCTTTCTTCCTGCAAACTTATCATACGCAAAAGTTTAGGTGATTTGCATCATCTTCTGGCCAGGAGAGGCCTGTTAACATTTTAAGACCCTTTCTTCAGAAAACTTATTTTTCTCTAAAGGTGATTAGTCAGGTGCCACCCTCCAAAAGCATTAGATAAAGTTGCATTCCTATAGGGCAAAGGTGTGGTGGGCTACAACAAGAAAAAGAATTAATTCAAGGGTCCAAGGTTACAAACATTAAAGCTACTACTTACACCAATTATATTAATCAATACACTTCCAGGGACACAGCAGGTAAGGGATATGGAAACTTAGCAGCAAACATTGGCCCAACAAGTGAAAAACCCTTCACCAACACAATTTCTAATCAATCT
>NW_011466902.1:0-509 GCF_000754665.1 Bison bison bison | reverse complement strand
CAGCTCCACCCACCAGAACCCCGACACAAGCTCCCTAACCAGGAAACCTTGACAAGCCACCTGTACAAACCCACACACAGCAAGGAAATGCCACAATAAAAGAGAAACTCCACAAAACTGCCAGAATACAGAAAGGACACCCCAAAACTCAGCAATTTAAACAAGATGAAGAGACAGAGGAATACCCAGCAGATAAAGGAACAGGATAAATGCCCACCAAACCAAACAAAAGAGGAAGAGATAGGGAATCTACCTGATAAAGAATTCCAAATAATGATAGTGAAATTGATCCAAAATCTTGAAATTAAAATGGAATCACAGATAAATAGCCTGGAGACAAGGATTGAGAAGATGCAAGAAAGGTTTAACAAGGACCTAGAAGAAATAAAAAAGAGTCAGTATATAATGAATAATACAATAAATGAAATTAAAAACACTCTGGAGGCAACAAATAGTAGAATAACAGAGGCAGAAGATAGGATTAGTGAATTAGAAGATAGAATGGTAGA
>NW_011466901.1:0-500 GCF_000754665.1 Bison bison bison | reverse complement strand
TCTGGCCTCGGAGACGTGTTGAAGAAGGTCTCTCGAGGTCTTTCTCGGGTTGAAGCAGGACACCCTGGGGTCCCTCGACTTGTGCTGGTGACCTCAGGGGGCTTCTCATGGTGGCTCTGAGAAGTCAGGGAAACTGGAGGTGGGAGGGGCCTCTCGGCACTCCACTGGGATTGGTGCATTGGAAGAGGGCCTCATCTCCAGTTGAGGCAGGAACCTCAGGGTTCCTCTGACTTCAGACTCCGATCGCAAGGTCCCTGCAGACTTGGGACAGGAGAGTCAGGCCTCGTCTTGGGTTGAGGCATGGAACTCCGCTTGGCTCTCGAGGTGTTCCCGGGGTGACAGGCCACTTGTCCAGCGGTATTTGGAACCTGGGGGTCTTTTTCCGACGATGCACTGGCGAGTCACTGCCCCTTCGTGTTGACTTCATTCACAGGGTGGAGTTCGAAGAGGTGTCCGGGCATCGGGTTCTTATCAAGAGGGGACCGGGAAATCGGGGTCCT
>NW_011466900.1:0-531 GCF_000754665.1 Bison bison bison | reverse complement strand
GCGTTTGGAGAGAGGTCGCGATGTTGGCCTCTAGGCCATGCAGGAGACGAAGGCCCTCATCGCCGCGAGTGACGGGGGAGTCTCGGGGTGGTTCTCGAGCGGCGGCCCCAGGGTGCGGTTTCTCACGAGGTACGACGGCGAGGTCAGTGAGCCTCTCGTGGGGCGCCAGGGAAGTCGGGTCTCCATGCGAGTGGCGAGGGGGAGCGCGTCATTGCTCTCGAGTCATGGTAGGGGAACCTGGCCTCGAGACGTGTTGAAGAAGGTCTCTCGAGGTCTTTCTCGGGTTGAGGCAGGAAACCCTGGCTTCCCTCGACTTGTGCAGGTGACCTCAAGGGGCTTCTCATGGTGGCTCTGAGAAGTCAGGGAAACTGGAGGTTGGGGGGGCGCCTCTCGGGACTCCACGGGGTTTGGTGCATTGGAAGAGGGCCTCATCTCCAGTTGAGGCAGGAACCTCAGGGTTCCTGTGATTTCAGACTCCGATCGCAGGGTCCCTGCAGACTGGGGACAGGAGAGTCAGGCCTCGTCTTGGGT
>NW_011466899.1:0-510 GCF_000754665.1 Bison bison bison | reverse complement strand
TCCCCGGGGACACCTCGAGAGGCAAGCGGAGTTCCATGCCTCAACCCAAGACGAGGCCTGACTCTCCTGTCCCCAGTCTGCAGGGACCCTGTGATCGGAGTCTGAAATCAGAGGAACCCTGAGGTTCCTGCCTCAACTGGAGATGAGGCCCTCTTCCAATGCACCAAACCCCGTGGAGTCCCGAGAGGCGCCCCCCCCACCTCCAGTTTCCCTGACTTCTCAGCGCCACCATGAGAAGCCCCTTGAGGTCACCTGCACAAGTCGAGGGAAGCCAGGGTTTCCTGCCTCAACCCGAGAAAGACCTCGAGAGACCTTCTTCAACACGTCTCGAGGCCAGGTTCCCCTACCATGACTCGAGAGCAATGACGCGCTCCCCCTCGCCACTCGCATGGAGACCCGACTTCCCTGGCGCCCCACGAGAGGCTCACTGACCTCGCCGTCGTACCTCGGGAGAAACCGCACCCTGGGGCCGCCGCTCGAGAACCACCCCGAGACTCCCCCGTCATCGCG
>NW_011466898.1:0-512 GCF_000754665.1 Bison bison bison | reverse complement strand
AATTCCTAAAGTGGGACTTCTCCTGAGACGCTGTAGCGGCACAGGGCTACATCTTGCAATGACGGGGGAACCACGTGGTTTTTCTCGAGGTGTAGCAGGATTCTCGAATTACGACGGGGAATTCAGGATGCCTCTTGTGTTGGCCCAGGGAAGTCCAATCTTCCATTCGAGTTGCGAAGGAAAGCTGGGGATTGCTCTCGAGTGACTGCAGGGCCAATAGACCTCATCTAGGCTTGTATCCAGAAGCCAGTGTTCCTCTCCAGGGGCGACAGGGATCTCAGGGTTGCATTCCAGACACACCCGTGGAGACAGGCATTCACGTCGAGTGGAAGCAAAGAACCCCGCTCTGCTCTCGAGTCGCGACGGGTATCTCTTGGAGCTCACTGGGTGGACTAAAGGGAGTCAAGCCTCCTGAGGCGTTGGAGAGAGGTCGAGAGATTGGTCTCTAGGCCATACAGGAGACGAAGGCCCTCAAGTCGCGATGACGGGGGAGGCTCGGGGTTGTTCTCGAG
>NW_011466897.1:0-515 GCF_000754665.1 Bison bison bison | reverse complement strand
GGTGGCTCTGAGAAGTCAGGGAAACTGGAGGTGGAGGGGCTTCTCGGCACTCCACTGGGTTTGGTGCATTGGAAGAGGGCCTCATCTCCAGTTGAGGCAGGAACCTCAGGGTTCCTCTGACTTCAGACTCCGATCGCAAGGTCCCTGCAGACTTGGGACAGGAGAGTCAGGCCTCGTCTTGGGTTGAGGCATGGAACTCCGCTTGCCTCTCGAGGTGTTCCCGGGGAGACAGGCCACTTGTCGATCGGTATTTTGAACCTGGGGGTCTTCTCCCGACGATGCACGGGCGAGTCACTGCCCCTTCGTGTTGACTTCATTCACAGGGTGGAGTTGGAAGAGGTGTCCGGGCATCGGGTTCTTATCAAGAGGGGACCGGGAAATCGGGGTCCTTCGGAATGTGGAACCACCCACGAGGCCACGTCTAGAATGTCGTCGTGAGACCGGCCTCATCCTGAGGTGCGACCGGAAGGTCGGGAACCCCTTCCAGACAAAGCAGGGGAGTCGACCCTCCTGTC
>NW_011466896.1:0-561 GCF_000754665.1 Bison bison bison | reverse complement strand
GTCGCGACTCGAGAGCAGAGCGGGGTCTTTGCTTCCACTCGAGATGAATGCCTGTCTCCCCCGGGTGCGTCTGGAATCGCAACCCCCGACGATCCCCCTTCGCCCCTGGAGAGGAACATTGGCTTCTGGACTCAAGCCTAGATGAGGTCTGTTGGCCCTGCAGTCACTCGAGAGCAATCCCCAGCTTCCTTCGCAACTCGAATGGAAGATTGGACTTCCCTGGGCCAACACAAGAGGCATCCCGAATTCCCCGTCGTAACTCGAGAAACCCGCCACAACTCGAGAAAAACCACGTGGTTCCCCCGTCATCGCAAGATGAAGCCCTTTCCCGCTACAGCGTCTCAGGAGAAGTCCCACGTAAGGAATTGGAGGCCGAAACGGTACTTGGAACCCTTGATGCGCCCCCAAAGTTCCCCGGCATCCCGGTCTCCCTGGAGAGGAACACCGAGGTTTTCCGGCACCACTTCCTCTGAGCCCCTTCTACCCTCCTGATCTCCACAGGAGGGTCGACTCCCCTGCTTTGTCTGGAAGGGGTTCCCGACCTTCCGGTCGCACCTCAGG
>NW_011466895.1:0-505 GCF_000754665.1 Bison bison bison | reverse complement strand
CTGCGTGCTGCTGCTGCTAAGTCCCTTCAGTCGTGTCCGACTCTGTGAACCCCATGGACTGCAGCTACCAGGTTCCTCTGTCCATGGGATTTTCCAGGCAAGAGTACTGGAGTGGGTTGCCACTGCCTTCTCCTGTAACTGCACAGTGATACACCAATTCAACTTACTGCTATGGGGGAAAAACACCATTTAATGACACATGAAGACAAAGCACAAACCCGACTAAGGGGACACACGCTGTGGACCACAGAACGGCTATGACCAGAGCAAGTGAGGGGACGGGGGACGGGAGATGGATGGGTAAACTACAGCCTCGGGGGCTGGGGGGGATCTGGATTCATGATGACTAAGCAGACAACAGGATGAGAGAGGGAATCAAAACCAATGAGGAAAGCAGACACACTGTCAGAGAACTCCAACAGCAAGGAAAACATACAGAACTGTTTTTTTCCAAATATTTGGAAATCCACAGAGAAATCATCAAAGATTTTTAAATATCAACTAA
>NW_011466894.1:0-527 GCF_000754665.1 Bison bison bison | reverse complement strand
TACCCGTCGCGACTCGAGAGCAGACGGGGTTCTTTTGCTTCCACTCGAGATGAATGCCTCGGTTCCCCGGGTCGCGGTCTGGAATGCAACCCCGACGATCCCGGTCGCCCCTCGGAGAGGAACATTGGCTTCTGGACACAAGCCTAGATGAGGTCTATTGGCCCTGCAGTCACTCGAGAGCAATCCCCAGCTTTCCTTCGCAACTCGAATGGAAGATTGGACTTCCCTGGGCCAACACAAGAGGCATCCCGAATTCCCCGTCGTAACTCGAGAATCCCGCCGCACCTCGAGAAACACCACGTGGTTCCCCCGTCACCGCAAGATGAAGCCCTTTCCCGCTACAGCGTCTCAGGAGAAGTCCCACGTTAGGAATTGGAGGTCGAAACGGTACTTGGCACCCTTGATGCGCCCCCACAAAGTTCCCCGGCATCCCGGTCTCCCTGGAGAGGAACACCGAGGTTTTCCGGGACCACTTCCTCTGAGCCCCTTCTACCCTCCTGATCTCCACAGGAGGGTCGACTCCCCTG
>NW_011466893.1:0-518 GCF_000754665.1 Bison bison bison | reverse complement strand
TGCAGGTGACCTCAGGGAGCTTCTCATGGTGGCTCTGACGAAGCCCGGGGAAACTGGAGGTGGAGGGGCCGTCTTGGGACCCCACTGGGTTTGGTGCATTGGAAAGGGCCTCATCTCCAGTTGAGGCAGGAACCGCAGGGTACCTCTGATTTCAGACTCCAATCGCAGGGTCCCTGCAGACTGGGGACAGGAGAGTCAGGCCTCGTCTTGGGTTGAGGCATGGAACTCCGCTTGCCTCTCGAGATGTCCCCGGGGAGAGAGGCCGCTTGTCGAGCTGTATTTGGAACCTGGGGTTTTTTCCGAACGATTGCACGGAAAACCTGCCCCTTCGTGTTGACTTCATTCACAGGGTGGAGTTCGGAGAGGTGTCCGGGCATCGGGTTCTTATCAAGAGGGGACCGGGAAATCGGGGTCCTACGGAATGTGGAACCACCCACGAGGCCACGTCTGGAATGTCTTCGTGAGACCGGCCTCATCCTGAGGTGCGACCGGAAGGTCGGGAACCCCTTCCAGACAAA
>NW_011466892.1:0-569 GCF_000754665.1 Bison bison bison | reverse complement strand
TTTTTATTTTATTCCTTTTCTAAAGTAACCTAGTCTTTTTGGTCTTTTGTTTGTATTTTTTGTCTATGGTTCTCTTTTGTTTCTTTTGTCTATTTATTTCTTGTCCCTAATTTTTTAAGTATTTCTTTCCTTCTACTTAACCTGGGGTTCTTCTATTTCTCCCTTTTCTAGTTTGCTTTAGGTGTAGAGTTAGGTTATTTATTTGACTTTTTTCTTGTTTCTTGAGGTATGCCTGTATTGCTATGAACTTTCCCCTTAGGACTGCTTTTACAGTGTCCCACAGGTTTTGGGTTGTTGTGTTTTCATTTTCATTCATTTCTATGCAAATTTTGATTTCTTTTTTGATTTCTTCTGTGATTTGTTGGTTATTCAGCAGCGTGTTGTTCAGCCTCCATATGTTGGAATTTTTAATAGTTTTCCTCCTGTTATTGAGATCTAATCTTACTGAATTGTGGTCAGAAAAGATGCTTGGAATGATTTCAATTTTTTTGAATTTACCAAGGCTAGATTTATGGCCCAGGATGTGATCTATCCTGGAGAAGGTTCCATGTGCACTTGAGAAAAAGATG
>NW_011466891.1:0-509 GCF_000754665.1 Bison bison bison | reverse complement strand
ATAACTTTCTAGATTTAACTTCTATAGATGTATTTATTCAGGTACTTTTAAGGAGCTACAATTCTTATGGCAAATTTTAAAAAATGGAATACAGTCTCATTTTCAGTTGACTAATATAACCTGTTATATTATCTCTTGTGTGGTTTTTGCCCTCATCTATGTTTGTTTCCAACTGCAGCCATGAATTAAAAGACGCTTACTCTTTGGAAGAAAAGTTATGACCAACCTAGATAGCATATTCAAAAGCAGAGACATTACTTTGCCAACAAAGGTCCGTCTAGTCAAGGCTATGGTTTTTCCTGTGGTCATGTATGGATGTGAGAGTTGGACTGTGAAGAAAGCTGAGTGCTGAAGAATTGGTACTTTTGAACTGTGGTGTTGGAGAAGACTCTTCAGAGTCCCTTGGACTGCAAGGAGATCCAACCAGTCCATTCTGAAAGAGATCAGCCCTGGGATTTCTTTGGAAGGAATGATGCTAAAGCTGAAACTCCAGTACTTTGGCCACCTCA
>NW_011466890.1:0-519 GCF_000754665.1 Bison bison bison | reverse complement strand
CTTGGCAAAGGAGGCAAGAATATACAATGGATTAAAGACAATCTCTTTAACAAGTGGTGCTGGGAAATCTGGTCAACCACTTGTAAAAGAATGAAACTAGACCACTTCTAACACCATACACAAAAATAAACTCAAAATGGATTAAAGATCTAAACGTAAGACCAGAAACTATAAAAACTCCTAGAGGAGAAAATAGGCAAAACACTCTCCGACATACATCACAGCAGGATCCTCTATGACCCACCTCCCAGAATATTGGAAATAAAAGCAAAATAAACAAATGGGACCTAATTAACCTTAAAAGCTTCTGCTCAAAGGAAACTATTAGCAAGGTGAAAAGACAGCCTTCAGAATGGGAGAAAATAATAGCAAATGAAACAACCGACAAACAACTAATCTCAAAAATATACAAGCAACTCCTACAGCTCAACTCCAGAAAAATAAACGACCCAATCAAAAAATGGGCCAAAGAACTAAATAGACATTTCTCCAAAGAAGACATACAGATGGCTAACAAAC
>NW_011466889.1:0-517 GCF_000754665.1 Bison bison bison | reverse complement strand
AAATCGGGGTCCTTCGGAATGTGGAACCACCCACGAGGCCACGTCTGGTATGTCGTCGTGAGATCGGCCTCATCCTGAGGTGCGACCGGAAGGTCGGGAACCCTTCTAGACAAAGCAGGGGAGTCGACCCTCTTGTCCAGATCAGGAGGGTAGAAGGGGCTCTGAGTAAGTGGTGCCGGAAAACTTCGGTGTTCCTCTCGAGGGAGACCGGGATGTCGGGGCACTTTGTGGGTCGCATCAAGGGTGCCAAGTACCGTTTCGACCTCCAATACCTAACGTGGGACTTCACCTGAGACGCTGTATCGGGAAATGGCTTCATCTTGCGATAACGGGTGAACCACGTGGTTTTTCTCGAGTTGCGGCGGGATTCTCGAGTTACGACGGGGAATTCAGGATACCTCTTGTGTTGGCCCAGGGAAGTCCAATCTTCCATTCGAGTTGCGAAGGAAAGCTGGGGATTGCTCTCGAGTGACTGCAGGGCCAATAGACCTCATCTAGGCTTGTGTCCAGAAGCCAA
>NW_011466888.1:0-551 GCF_000754665.1 Bison bison bison | reverse complement strand
GCTTGCCTCTCGAGATGTCCCCGGGGAGAGAGGCTGCTTGTCGAGCTGTATTTGGAACCTGGGGTTTTTTCCGAACGGTGCACGGAAAAACTGCCCCTTCGTGTGGACTTCATTTACAGGGTGGAGTTCGGAGGGGTGTCCGGGCATCGGGTTCTTCTCAAGAGGGGACCGGGAAATCGGGGTCCTACGGAATGTGGAACCACCCACGAGGCCACGTCTGGAATGTCTTCGTGAGACCGGCCTCATCCTGAGGTGCGACCGGAAGGTCGGGAACCCCTTCCAGACAAAGCAGGGGAGTCGACCCTCTTGTCCAGATCAGGAGGGGAGAAAGGGCTCAGAGGAGGGGGTGCCGGAAAACCTCAGTGTTCCTCTCGAGGGAGACCGGGATTTCGGGGAACTTTGTGGGTCGCATCAAGGGTGCCAAGTGCCCTTTCGACCTCCAATTCCTAACGTGGGACTTCTCCTGAGACGCTGTAGCGGGAAAGGGCTTCATCTTGCGATGACGGGGGAGCCACGTGGTTTTTCTCGAGTTACGGCGGGATTCTCGAGTT
>NW_011466887.1:0-535 GCF_000754665.1 Bison bison bison | reverse complement strand
TGTGCAGGGTCACCGGCCTGCGGCCACTCTGAACATGGACTCGGGACACGGGCATAGCTGTGCGGGTGTGGCACCAGGCAGGCCTCGGGGCCCCCCAGCCACCTGGCTGCACCCAGACCCAAGGCCTCCCGCTCACCACGAGGCAGGCCTTTGGATTCTATCCTGTTTTGAAAATTGTTATAACTGCCAAGACGGTGTCTAAAGAAAACTTCTTAAATATACTGATGAGATGAGAAAAACTCAAACACACGTCCTTGGACCACTGTCTTACAACAAGCCAATCTTCACACTGCATTAAGTTAAAAAGGAAAATGCAGATCTGAGTGGGAATTTGCCAAGCGCAAAACCCCAGCTTTCACCAGGTGGCTTTTCACCAGAACATGGGGGCCTCTGAGGGACACAGGGGGGTCCACGGGCCACAGGGGACACCGCCTCGGTACCTCACTCACCTTGTGGCTCAGAGCTGAGGGGGGGACACCCCACAACGCCCCCCCCCGCCCCCACAGAGTGCTGACACCACACCACGGACAGAATG
>NW_011466886.1:0-528 GCF_000754665.1 Bison bison bison | reverse complement strand
AGAAGATGAAACTGAGATACGGGACGTTTAGGAACTTGGCCAAAGTCACATAACTAAAACTTGGCGAATCTGAAATTGAAACCTAGGCAAGAGGGTTTTTTTAAAAATTCCACTGTGGACGATGACTGCACTCTCTTTCTTCCGCTTCATTGTTTTCTTGAGCTGCTGCAGTAAATGTTTAGATTACTTTTGATTTGGGGGTGGGAAGTTCCCTGATGTGATATGTGACCACATAGAAGCCAGGCTTGAAGGTGGAGACAAGGAGAACTGGCTATATTCTGGTGGCTCTTCAAAGTTGTGTTCAAACCACTCTGCCGACAGGCCTTTTTTAAATTGGAAAAAAGAAGAAAGAAGAAAGGGAGCAGGTAGGGGTGGGGAAGAAGAGGGGTCAGAGTCTGCCCTTTATAATGTATTTGGAGTGATACATCCAGTAAACATGAAGAAATGTTTTGCAGGGATATGAGCTGCAGGAGCATGGTTCATGTGAATCTGGGCGCGTGTGCTCTGTGACGTGCGCAGGAAGCATCA
>NW_011466885.1:0-541 GCF_000754665.1 Bison bison bison | reverse complement strand
TCCCTGCAGACTGGGGACAGGAGAGTCAGGCCTCGTCTTGGGTTGAGGCATGGAACTCCGCTTGCCTCTCGAGGTGTCCCCGGGGGAGAGAGGCCACTTTGTCGAGCTGTATTTGCAACCTGGGGGTCTTTTCCGGACGATGCACGGGCGAGTCACTGCCCCTTCGTGTTGACTTCATTCACAGGGTGGAGTTCGGAGAGGTGTCCGGGCATCGGGTTCTTACCAAGAAGGGACCGGGAAATCGGGGTGCTTCGCAATGTGGAAGCACCCGCTAGGCCACGTCTGGAATGTCGTCGTGAGACCGGCCTCATCCTGAGGTGCGACCGGAAGGTCGGGAACCCCTTCCAGACAAAGCAGGGGAGTCGACCCTCCTGTCGAGATCAGGAGGGTAGAAGGGGCTCAGAGGAAGTGGTGCCGGAAAACCTCGGTGTTCCTCTCCAGGGAGACCGGGATGCCGGGGAACTTTGTGGGGGCGCATCAAGGGTGCCAAGTACCGTTTCGACCTCCAATTCCTAACGTGGGACTTCTCCTGAGACGCTGT
>NW_011466884.1:0-535 GCF_000754665.1 Bison bison bison | reverse complement strand
ACTAAATGGAAAGATGATTTCTAAAAACAGAAGCTGTCCTTTGTTGGTTATCTTTGTAATCTTTATTGTAGTTTAGTTGATTTTTACTATTAAGGCTAAGTGAACAAAGGCAAGAGAGAAACCTACGAATTGAAAAGCAATGGACGTTTTTGTAAAGAAACATGTGCAGGTGAAGCTCTCTTCCGTTTTGTAGAGATGGTTAAATGCAAAATCTTGATTCAACACATATGACTTTTGTGCACTTTATTTCAAATCTCCATGACAAAACCCTAAGGCGTCCAGGAAGAAAGGAGTAGAGGGGCAGACAAAAAGAGCAACCTTTCCCCTTGGTGCCATCGCAACCAGCTGCTTAGTTCCTTCATCTCAAGGACTATCATCTGGGCTTCTCTGGTTTGTCTGATTCTTGTTTCGGGGACCGTTTCTCGTCACAAGGCTGTCAACAGTGGGGGTGGGTGGTGTGTGTGTGTGGGGGGGGAGCCCTTCTTTCCATTCCACATGAGACCCAGTGGACAATCCAGGCCCTGCCCACTGCATT
>NW_011466883.1:0-553 GCF_000754665.1 Bison bison bison | reverse complement strand
GAAAAACCACGTGGCTCCCCCGTCATCGCAAGATGAAGCCCTTTCCCGCTACAGCGTCTCAGGAGAAGTCCCACGTTAGGAACTGGAGGTCGAAAGGCACTTGGCACCCTTGATGCGACCCACAAAGTTCCCCCGAAATCCCCGGTCTCCCTCGAGAGGAACACTGAGGTTTTTCCGGCACCCCCTCCTCTGAGCCCTTTCTCCCCTCCTGATCTGGACAGGAGGGTCGACTCCCCTGCTTTGTCTGGAAGGGGTTCCCGACCTTCCGGTCGCACCTCAGGATGAGGCCGGTCTCACGAAGACATTTCAGACGTGGCCTCGTTTGTGGTTCCACATTCCGTAGGACCCCGATTTCCCGGTCCCCTCTTGATAAGAACCCGATGCCCAGACACCTCTCCGAACTTCACCCTGTGAATGAAGTCAACACGAAGGGGCAGTTTTTCCGTGCATCGTTCGGAAAAAACCCCAGGTTGCAAATACAGCTCGACAAGCGGCCTCTCTCCCCGGGGACATCTCGAGAGGCAAGCGGAGTTCCATGCCTCAACCCAAGACG
>NW_011466882.1:0-532 GCF_000754665.1 Bison bison bison | reverse complement strand
GTCGCGACTCGAGAGCAGAGCGGGGTTCTTTGCTTCCACTCGAGATGAATGCCTGTCTCCCCGGGTGCGTCTGGAATGTAACCCCGAGATCCCGGTCGCCCCTGGGAGAGGAGCATTGGCTTCTGGACACAAGCCTAGAGGAGGTCCATTGGCCTGCAGTCACTCGAGAGCAATCCCCAGCTTTCCTCCGCAACTCGAATGGAAGGTTGGACCTCCCTGGGCCAGCACAAGAGGCATCCTGAATTCCCCGTCGTAACTCGAGAATCCCGCCGCAACTCGAGAAAACCACGTGGTTCCCCCGTCATCGCAAGATGAAGCCCTTTCCCGCTACAGCGTCTCAGGAGAAGTGCCACGTTAGGAATTGGAGGTCGAAACGGTACTTGGCACCCTTGATGCGCCCCCACGAAGTTCCCCGGCATCCCGGTCTCCCTGGAGAGGAACACCGAGGTTTTCCGGCACCACTTCCTCTGAGCCCCTTCTACCCTCCTGATCTCGACAGGAGGGTCGACTCCCCTGCTTTGTCTGGAAGGGG
>NW_011466881.1:0-542 GCF_000754665.1 Bison bison bison | reverse complement strand
GAGACCATTGAAATAAGAACTCAGAACTTGAGCACTATTATCAAAAATCACAAGGCTCACACTGACACAGACATCAATCCAGACAGACAAGACAAGACATCTTCCAGTTTTCCGCCTGAGATGGAAAAGATTTCTTTGAGCCGTTTTTTTCTGGGGAGTGGGGGCTGGGGCTGGCGGCCAGGCAGGCTTTGGGAAGGAGCTCATGGTTTGGAATTGCATATGAAAAGAACCAGCTTTCCGGGTTCCAAGGATCAAGTTTCCTTGCAAACCAACTTTGTCCGGTTCTAGAGAATACCATGGCCCTCCTAGGTCAGGTCATCTTTCCTTTCCGTAGCCCTCGTTTGATCCCTGAATTCTAGACAGCTTGGATTGCCTCTGTGGGCTGGATGGATTGTCCTCCCGTTTCACCGGGCGGCGGGAGCGAGGTCCCAGAGGCTCTCCTGGAACCGGGCGTGGGGGCGGGGCTCACCGGGAGCCCGTGGTGAAGGTGGGCAGCGCACCGGGAGCGCGCCCGGGGCGGGGCGAAGCCGGGCGGCGCGGGT
>NW_011466880.1:0-512 GCF_000754665.1 Bison bison bison | reverse complement strand
AAACATTAATCCTCAATGGTGAAAAAATTGAAAGCATTTCCTCTAAAGTCAGGAACAAGACAAGGGTGCCCACTTTCACCATTACTATTCCACATAGTTTTGGAAGTTTTGGCCAACAGCAATACAGAGACAGAAAAAAAGAAATAAAAGGAATCCAAATTGGAAAAGAAGAAGTAAAACTCTCACTATTTGCAGATGACATGATCCTCTACATAGAAAACCCTAAAGATTCCACCAGAAAATTACTAGAAATAATCAATGACTAGAGTAAAAGTTGCAGGATATAAAATCAACACACAGAAATCCCTTGCATTCCTATACACTAATAATGAGAAAACAGAAAGAGAAATTAAGGAAACAATTCCATTCACCATTGCAACGGAAAGAATAAAATACTTAGGAATATATCTACCTAAAGAAACTAAAGACCTATATATAGAAAACTATAAAACACTGGTGAAAGAAATCAAAGAGGACACTAATAGATGGAGAAATATACCATGTTCATGGAT
>NW_011466879.1:0-500 GCF_000754665.1 Bison bison bison | reverse complement strand
GGTGCCTCAGCTCAGCTCTCGCCTTCCTTCGGACCTAGGAGCCAGGCGTCCGTTGCAGAGGGGCTTAGGGGCTGGGGGTGTGCACACTGCCAAAGCCTCCCGCAGGGAGAGCCTTTTCCGAGGGAAAGGAAGCGCCCCCAGGCTGCATTTCCCAAGCTCGGTGCTTCCCCGCCCAGACTAAGCGCCGCACGGAGGGAATCAGGGTCCCGGTGCCCCTGGCTTGGGGAGGCAGCTCCACAGCCAGAGTGTCGCTCCGTTTGTGCCCAGAAAGCGCCTGCCAGACCGGGCCTTCCCTGGAGCTGTCCTCCCGCCTAGAGGCAGGTGGATGTGCTGTGCGGGCTTCCCCTGTGCGTTTGGGCTCCCTAGCACAGCCGCAGCGCAGGGGAACCAGCCCATGATCAGTGAGCTCCGGGCAGTCCTTTGGTCCCAGGTTTGGAGCCCATGCCCGGAACGCGGGAGAGAAGAGGCTGGCTGCCGGCGGGTGATTGCAAGCCTGTTAC
>NW_011466878.1:0-523 GCF_000754665.1 Bison bison bison | reverse complement strand
ACAAGGGAATTGAGATTTCATTTTCTAACAGGGGGACACATGTACACCTGTGGCTGATTCATGTCAATGTATGGCAAAACCCACCAGAATATTGTAATTAGTCTCCAATTAAAATCAATTAATTAATTTTTTATAAAAGAAAATGAGCCAACATTCTGCTTGATGTATGTTAAGTTCTCTCAAATTCTGAATTCTCTAGCTCTTTAAAAAATAGTTGCATTTTAAATCCTTTCCCCAGGGAAGCATGAAATGACTGAATAATAAAATGGCCAAAGATAGTCTAGTTTCCTGTTTCTGTGGCTGATCAAGTTGAGAGAGTGCATTTAGTCAGTGATATTCAAGGCAGGTGTGAGTAAGATACATATGCTAAGCACACTACCTGCCCCACGTTTGGTCTTTTTTTTGAGGGGCGCGGGAGGTTGCTTATTTTAATTGGAGGATGATTACTTTACAATACTATGAAGGTTTTACCATATACCCCACTCTCGCTCTTAAAGAACTAATAAAAATCTGAGCCTCATGA
>NW_011466877.1:0-509 GCF_000754665.1 Bison bison bison | reverse complement strand
GACACAGCTTCCATGGTGCAGCAGTGACTCTTCCCCCTTCTTCCAAAGTCGCAGAAAGGGATATCTAAAGGACCAGTTCCATTACGACATTGAGGAATTCCAGATTCTTTCGTTACTCCAGGAATATACAGGCTCCAACCATTGTCATAATCAGCATGTCCTGACTCCCCAACAAAAGGCATCCTATTGAATTAAAATATCTAGACAGACAAATAGGTAACGATCAAACACTCCATGATAAGAGAAATTAACTTGATTAGGAATAATATGTTTATCTGAAAAACCACCCAAAGCCACAGTATCATTAGTGTATATGGGAATGGACCGACCCTCCCAACCCACCGGTTGGAGAAGGGGAGGGTCGGGAAAATAAGCCCAGTAAGCACTTGAATATTCTTCAGAATGTGCAGTATTAATCTCATTTAAGATAATTAATAAGGTTATCAGGAAGCTTAAAGGTGATATCGGATCACCCTGCATAACAACACGATTCTGTGCCTCTCGCATCA
>NW_011466876.1:0-536 GCF_000754665.1 Bison bison bison | reverse complement strand
CCTCGCGACCTCTCTCCAAACGCCTCAGGAGGCTTGACTCCCTTTAGTCACCCAGTGAGCTCCAAGAGATACCCGTCGCGACTCGAGAGCAGAGCGGGGTTCTTTGCTTCCCTCGAGATGAATGCCTGGTCTCCCCGGGTGCGTCTGGAATGCAACCCCGAGATCCCGGTCGCCCCTGGAGAGGAACATTGGCTTCTGGACACAAGCCCAGATGAGGTCTATTGGCCCTGCAGTCACTCGAGAGCAATCCCCAGCTTTCCTTTGCAACTCGAATGGAACGATTGGACTTCCCTGGGCCAACACAAGAGGCATCCCGAATTCCCCGTCGTAACTCGAGAATCCCGCCGCAACTCGAGAAAAACCACGTGGTTCCCCGTCATCGCAAGATGAAGCCCTTTCCCGCTACAGCGTCTCAGGAGAAGTCCCACGTTAGGAATTGGAGGTCGAAACGGTACTTGGCACCCTCGATGCGCCCCACAAAGTTCCCCGGCATCCCGGTCTCCCTGGAGAGGAACACCGAGGTTTTCCGACACGAC
>NW_011466875.1:0-502 GCF_000754665.1 Bison bison bison | reverse complement strand
GACAGCACCAAATCAATTAGACACATACTAAAAACCAACAATTGAAGGAAAAGCTTTTACAAAATTTCGAACCATTTTTTGATGAGGGAATATCTTTTCTTTAAATTGAGGTATTGTTGATTTACAATAATTTGTTTAAGGTTTACAGCAAAGTGATTCAGTGATTCAGCCTCTCAGGTACTTCCTTGGAAAAAATTCATTCCCTTTGGGAGGCCCCTAGGCCATGCCCCTCTACTCAGAACAGCTAAGAATCCTGAATAGGCAAAGCAGCATATGGTGGTGCTCAGTGAGGGTTTTTAGACTGAATAAACTATTCTAACATGATACAAGGAACAAGCCCAGAGTTTAAGAGAGGATCTCCAAACCTACCTTCCAAAAGGAGGTCATGCTCCCTTGAATGTCAGTGCGTGAAACAGCGCTTGGGAAGGGAAAAGGTATGTCATGAATATTTGGTCTGCAGAGGAGACAAAGTGGTGTGTAGAGATGATGTGCAGGCATGTCC
>NW_011466874.1:0-505 GCF_000754665.1 Bison bison bison | reverse complement strand
ATACCAAGGACATTTCATGCAAAGATGGGCACAATAAAGGGACAGAAAATGGTATGGACCTAAAAGGAGAAGATATTGAGAAGAGGTGGCAAGAATACACAGAAAATTGTATGAAAAAGTCTTAATGACCCAGAAACCATGATGGCATGATCACTCACCTAGAGCCAGACATCCTGGAATGCAAAGTCAAGTGGGCCTTAGGAAGCATTACTATGAACAAAGCTAGTGGAGGTGATGGAATTCCAGTTGAGCTATTGCAAATCCTAAAAGGTAATGCTGTGAAAGTGCTGCACTCAATATTCCAGCAATTTGCAAAACTCAGAGTGGCCACAGGACTGGAAAAGGTCAGTTTTCATTCCAATCCCAAAGAACGGCAATGCCAAAAATGTTCAAACTATGACAGAAGTGCACTCATTTCACACGGTAGCAAAGCAATGCTCAAAATTTTCCAAACTACGCTTCAACGGTACGTGAACCGAGAACTTCCAGATTTCAAGCTGGGTTT
>NW_011466872.1:0-513 GCF_000754665.1 Bison bison bison | reverse complement strand
GAGACCTTCTTCAACACGTCTCGAGGCCAGATTCCCCTACCATGACTCGAGAGCAATGACGCGCTCCCCTCGCCACTCGCATGGAGACCCGACTTCCCTGGCGCCCCACGAGAGGCTCACTGACCTCGCCGTCGTACCTCGTGAGAAACCGCACCCTGGGGCCGCCGCTCGAGAACCACCCCGAGACTCCCCCGTCATCGCTGAGATGAGGCCCTTCGTCTCCTGCATGGCCTAGAGGCCAACCTTGCGACCTCTCTCCAAACGCCTCAGGAGGCTTGACTCCCTTTTGTCCCCCCAGTGAGCTCCAAGAGATACCCGTCGCGACTCGAGAGCAGAGCGGGGTCCTTTGCTTTCACTCGAGATGAATGCCTGTCTCCCCGCGTGCGTCTGGAATGCAACCCCGAGATCCCTGTCGCCCCTGGGGAGGAACATTGGCTTCTGGACACAAGCCTAGATGAGGTCTATTGGCCCTGCAGTCACTCGAGAGCAATCCCCAGCTTTCCTTCGCAACTC
>NW_011466871.1:0-516 GCF_000754665.1 Bison bison bison | reverse complement strand
GAAGCATAGGGAGGTGAAAGGAATCACCCCGTAGCGAACACCAGAAAGGTAACGGAATTCTACTTTTTTTTTTCTTTTTTTTACTAGATTCTCTTACCAGCCATGCCTTCTCCCACCATTCCTTCCTCCAAGGATGCTCTTTCCCACCCCTTCGTCTTCTAGCTACTCATGCAGCAGGCCTCAGGGAAACCCACTTCGGCAGGACGGTCAGTGAGTTCAAGTCCTCTGTGGAGCAGATATGGAGATGGAAATGGACATACACGGGATTTATTGGAAGAAGCTTCCATAGAGGTTGAAGAGAGAGGGAACGGGATTAAGCAGAAAGAGGCTTCAGACTATGATGCAAATTTGACATCAGGAAAGGGGAGGGGGAAGGAGAGGGGGATGTCCAGGAAGAGCCTCAGACACAGCATAACTGTGAGAAAGGCTGGGGCAGCCCAACAGGAGCCCAGAGCAAAGACTACCCATTGGTGGAGTCCAAGTTGGGTAGGGATGTCTCAGGCCTTCAGACCGGCA
>NW_011466870.1:0-580 GCF_000754665.1 Bison bison bison | reverse complement strand
GTAACTCGACGAATCCCGCCGCAACTCGAGAAAACCACGTGGTCCCCCGTCATCGCAAGATGAAGCCCTTTCCCGCTACAGCGTCTCAGGAGAAGTCCCACGTTAGGAATTGGAGGTCGAAACGGTACTTGGCACCCTTGATGCGCCCCACCAAGTTCCCCGGCATCCCGGTCTCCCTGGAGAGGAACACCGAGGTTTTCCGGCACCACTTCCTCTGAGCCCCTTCTACCCTCCTGATCTCCACAGGAGGGTCGACTCCCCTGCTTGGTCTGGAAGGGGTTCCCGACATTCCGGTCGCACCTCAGGATGAGGCCGGTCTCACGACGACATTCCAGACGTGGCCTCGTGGGTGCTTCCACATTGCGAAGCACCCCGATTTCCCGGTCCCCTCTTGGTAAGAACCCGATGCCCGGACACCTCTCCGAACTCCACCCTGTGAATGAAGTCAACACGAAGGGGCAGTGACTCGCCCGTGCATCGTCCGGAAAAGACCCCCAGGTTCCAAATACCGCTCGCCTAGTGGCCTCTCTCCCCGGGGACACCTCGAGAGGCAAGCGGAGTTCCATGCCTCAACCCAAGA
>NW_011466869.1:0-505 GCF_000754665.1 Bison bison bison | reverse complement strand
GTGTCTCTGACTCCTTACTCCACCTCAGTCTGTGCCAGGTGGGATTAGTCAGATTTATACTCTCCCCCTGTCCTCCACCTCCCTTCTCCACTCAGTATCACTAACTGCAGGGTGATTTTCAGCATTTGTCCATGAATTCACTTCTTTAGTTAGCCAATATTTGTTAAACTCTTTCTATGTGCCTTTACTTGACCTTAAGGAGACACTGAAGAATAAGACATAATACTTGCTCTCTGTAAGCCTGCACTTTGGAGACCGTATAGTATGTATAAGAAAATTTATATAGATTAAATAGATGCAGCAGTAAGTTTGAGGTGGAGGAATTAGAAAGAATTCACAGAGGTGAAAACTCTATGCATTTAAAAATAAGAGAAGATTTATCAATTTTCTTTTTGTAGTAGGCTTAAAAATGTGTCCTCTAGAATTCAAATATACATAAATGTAATATTCTCTATTATTATAACTGATTTCATCTTGTGCACTAGCAAGGTGTGTTTGTATGGAT
>NW_011466868.1:0-512 GCF_000754665.1 Bison bison bison | reverse complement strand
GCCGGGACAATCCGAGGCTGGCCCTGGGCTGCATGTACCTCCCACGTCCAAGCCGCTCAAGTTCAGGCACTCGGGCAGTCCTCAGAGGCGCAGACTCAGTTGGGCCTGAGTTTTGTGCTCTTCCCAGGTCCGAGCAGCTCAAGTGATGAGGTGTTTGGCGAGCGCCAATGCTGCGACTTATCGCCTCCCAGCCACTTGGTTATCTGGGTATAAAACCGGCGCACCTTCTCAGGCAGATGTTAACCGTCCAGACCCCCAAGAAGTTTTAGTTAGCAAAGAAGCCGGCTTACAGTTTTATAGATAATGTCTCTCTGGGGCTGCGATTGCCCCCTTCCGGCTCTGGCTCCCTGTCACTGGAGGGGGAAGGTCTGCAGCCAGCTATCTCTGTTCAGTTCTTTGTTCTGTGCGCGGGCCTGGCGGTGTCTTAGGTTGGGGCTGGCTTTTCGCGTGGTAGATATCCCACAGTCTGGTTTGCTAGCCCAAATTATTTCGCTCAGATAGTGCTCAGGGTA
>NW_011466867.1:0-510 GCF_000754665.1 Bison bison bison | reverse complement strand
GCTTTAGAAAGTGATTCAAGGCGTTGAAACTATTTTAAAGACTGATTTAATTTGGGGGTTGTTAGGATAAGCCTAGAATCCAGAATCAGCTGCTAGCTGTCCTTGAGGACAGGCGTGGCGGGTAGGGGGTTATGTGGTGCCTACTCCAGTTGGCGGCAGCCACCAGGACTGGTGCTGAGAGGTTCCGGTGCTGGAAGGGGGCCCAGATGAGGCCTCGTGTGCCCACGGCGAGGGGAGGTCGGGCGGCCTGGGTTTCACCCATGTTCGCTGTGTCAGCAGACTTATGGCCCCAGGTAGTGAAACTGCACACTTCCCTTTAACAGGGTCTTCATTTTTATTATGAAATGTGATAGCAACAAGAAAGGAAATCAGACCTTCATTATACAGCTTTTTTTTTTTTTTTTTAAATTTAGCATGCTCCAGAAATTGGGGATAGAACCATCTACCGACCACTACTACCAGGTAAGTCTTGCTTCTGGCTTCTTATCAAACGCGTGTCCGCTAACTGGG
>NW_011466866.1:0-513 GCF_000754665.1 Bison bison bison | reverse complement strand
AGCAGGCTGCGGGAGTGTGGGAGACGTGACTGGTGCCTGACTGGTGCCTCAGCTCAGCTCTCGCCTTCCCTTCGGACCTAGGAGCCAGGCGTCCTTGCAGAAGGGGCTTCGGGGCTGGGGGTGTGCACACTGCCAAAGCTCCCGCAGGGAGAGCTCTTTCCGAGGGAAAGGAAGCGCCCCAGGCTGCATTCCCAAGCTGGTGCTTCCCCGCCCAGACTAAGCGCCGCACGGAGGGAATCAGGGTCCCGGTGCCCCTGGCTTGATGAGGCGGCTCCACAGCCAGAGTGTTGCTCCGTTTGTGCCCAGAAAGCGCCTGCCAGACCGGGCCTTCCCTGGAGCTGTCCTCCCGCCTAGAGGCAGGTGGATATGCTGTGCGGGCTTCCCCTGTGCGTTTGGGCTCCCTAGCACAGCCGCAGCGCAGGGGAACCAGCCCATGATCAGTGAGCTCCGGGCAGTATTTGGTCCCAGGCCTTGGAGCCCATTGCCCGGAACGCGGGAGAGAAGAGGCTGGCT
>NW_011466865.1:0-504 GCF_000754665.1 Bison bison bison | reverse complement strand
CTCGAGTGACTGCAGGGCCAATAGACCTCATCTAGGCTTGTGTCCAGAAGCCAATGTTCCTCTCCAGGGGCGACCGGGATCTCGGGGTTGCATTCCAGACGCACCCGGGGAGACAGGCATTCATCTCGAGTGGAAGCAAAGAACCCCGCTCTGCTCTCGAGTCGCGACGGGTCTCTCTTGGAGCTCACTGGGTGGTCTAAAGGGAGTCAAGCCTCCTGAGGCGTTTGGAGAGAGGTCGCGAGGTTGGCCTCTAGGCCATGCAGGAGACGAAGGCCCTCATCTCCGCGATGACGGGGGAGTCTCGGGGTGGTTCTCGAGCGGCGGCCCCAGGGTGCGGTTTCTCACGAGGTACGACGGCGAGGTCAGGGAGCCTCTCGTGGGGGGCCAGGGAAGTCGGGTCTCCATGCGAGTGGCGAGGGGGAGCGCGTCATTGCTCTCGAGTCATGGTAGGGGAACCTGGCCTCGAGACGTGTGGAAGAAGGTCTCTCGAGGTCTTTCTCGGGT
>NW_011466864.1:0-509 GCF_000754665.1 Bison bison bison | reverse complement strand
AGAAAGCAATTGATGAATTCAGTCAAGAGGATGTAATTACAATACCTGGTACTCTAAAGTATTCCAGTTGTAAATTATTGTTTTATTTGCTGGCTAAACACAGATGTGGTTTTTCATAATTTTTGTAGTGTTTTGAGAAGAGCAGAAGCTTTATAAACACCACCTAATGCACTGTGCAGTGAAAATGTAAGCGATATCCTTATGTGCTCTGAGCTTAATTTTTTTGTTTACAAACTGAACAGTGTTATGCAGGCAGTCTAGTCCTTATTTAAGGTAGAGAGAAATGATACAGTACTGCAGATAAGAATTAACGATTATAGAAAATGAAGGGGAAAGTAGCAAAGCTGTGTTCTGTGAAAATTCACTAGCACTGTTTATGTTGGACTCCAAAAAAATGTTCTAAATTAAAAGGAGGGCAAACCTTTACCTAATTCTTATCTGCAGGTGAAGACTTGCTTCCCGTGATGACATGTTAGCAAATCAGCATGATTTCTGTGTGTTAACGCCAA
>NW_011466863.1:0-523 GCF_000754665.1 Bison bison bison | reverse complement strand
GGCCTGACTCTCCTGTCCCCAGTCTGCAGGGACCTGCGATCGGAGTCTGAAATCAGAGGAACCCTGAGGTTCCTGCCTCAGCTGGAGATGAGGCCCTCTTCCAATGCACCAAACCCCGTGGAGTCCCGAGAGGCCCCTCCCACCTCCAGTTTCCCTGACTTCTCAGAGCCACCATGAGAAGCCCCCTGAGGTCACCTTCACAAGTCGAGGGAAGCCAGGGTTTCCTGCCTCAACCCGAGAAACACCTCGAGAGACCTTCTTCAACACGTCTCGAGGCCAGATTCCCTCCCATGACTCGAGAGCAATGACGCGCTCCCCCTCGCCACTCGCATGGAGACCCGACTTCCCTGGCGCCCCACGAGAGGCTCACTGACCTCGCCGTCGTACATCGTGAGAAACCGCACCCTGGGCCCGCCGCTCGAGAACCACCCCGAGACTCCCCCGTCATCGCGGATATGAGGCCCTTCGTCTTCTGCATGGCCTAGAGGCCAACCTCGCGACCTCTCTCCAAACGCCTCAGGAG
>NW_011466862.1:0-504 GCF_000754665.1 Bison bison bison | reverse complement strand
AGGAAAGCAAACAGTTAGAACTGGACATGGAACAACAGACTGGTTCCAAATAGGAAAAAGAGTACGTCAAGGCTCTATATTGTCACCCTGCTTATTTAACTTATATGCAGAGTACATCATGAGAAACACTGGACTGGAAGAAACACAAGCTGGAATCAAGATTGCCGGGAGAAATATCAATAACCTCAGATGTGCAGATGATACCACACTTATGGCAGAAAGTGAAGAGGAACTAAAAAGCCTCTTGATGAAAGTGAAAGTGGAGAGTGAAAAACTTGGCTTAAAGCTCAACATTCAGAAAATGAAGATCATGGCATCCGGTTCCATCACTTCATGGGAAATAGATGGGGAAACAGTGGAAACAGTGGCTGACTTTATTTTCTGGGCTCCAAAATCACTGCAGATGGTTACTGCAGCCATGAAATTAAAAGACACTTACGCCTTGGAAGGAAAGTTATGACCAACCTAGATAGCATATTCAAAAGCAGAGACATAACTTTGCCA
>NW_011466861.1:0-504 GCF_000754665.1 Bison bison bison | reverse complement strand
CTTTGACAAAGGAGGCAAGAATATACAGTAGATTAAAGACAATCTCTTTAACAAGTGGTGCTGGGAAAACTGGTCAACCACTTGTAAAATAATGAAACTAGAGCACTTTCTAACACCATACACAAAAATAAACTCAAAATGGATTAAAGATCTAAATGTAAGACCAGAAACTATAAAATTCCTAGAGGAGAACATAGGCAAAACACTCTCTGACATACATCACAGCAGGATCCTCTATGACCCACCTCCCAGAATATTGGTAATAAAAGCAAAAATAAACAAATGGGACCTAATGAAACTTAAAAGCTTCTGCACATCAAAGGAAACTATTAGCAAGGTGAAAAGACAGCCTTCAGAATGGGAGAAAATAATAGCAAATGAAGCAACAGACAAACAACTAATCTCAAAAATATAGAAGCAACTCCTACAGCTCAATTCCAGAAAAATAATTGACCCAATCAAAAAATGGGCCAAAGAACTAAATAGACGTTTCTCCAAAGAAGA
>NW_011466860.1:0-520 GCF_000754665.1 Bison bison bison | reverse complement strand
CCTCCCACCTTTGCACTCCCCGGTCTCCCGCTCCCCCTCCCTCTGCTGCCCCTGGCATAGGGAAGGAGTTCTCCTGTGTGGACTGCTGGAAAGACGGGACCAGAAGACAGAAGAGCCAGACACAAGAACTTGTGCCGGGCACGGGGTTCTTTCCCGGGCCCATGGAATGTTCCCTCTGAGGCAGCCCCTTGGTCACTGCCATGCAGGGAGGGCTTGAGGCTTCAGGTAGGGTGTCCCCGTTTGGGGCGGGGCCCAGCTTCCCAAAGGTCCAGCACTCGGGTTTGTCCCCAGGGTTGTCCGTAGACATCCCGTCTGTATTCTCTCCTCTTCCCACACAAAACAGCTCCCACCCACCCTTTCCCCGAGCTCCGTGGCCCCACATCCCAGGCAAGGAGACCCGAACGTGGCTAGGGGGAGAAGGGTGGCCCCTTCCTTCCTCGCCCTCTAAGCCCCAGGGCCTGGGGAGCCTGGCAGCATGTCGAGGAGGGCCTGGTACTCGTCCTCACTGAGGGGTGTTTCC
>NW_011466859.1:0-503 GCF_000754665.1 Bison bison bison | reverse complement strand
ATAACTCTTTGTTGTGTGTTGCAGGGTGTTCAACAACATCTCAGGATGCTTACCCGGTAGATGTCAATACGCATCTCGCCCTCCCCCCCCTCACCCCACCTAAATTGTGACAATCAAAAGTGTCTCCAGATATTGCCAGATATCCCCTGGGGGCAGAATACCCTTGCTTGAGAATTACTATTCTAAGATAACGTGATGACTATCTCCCTCACTAAAAATTCCCAATTAAATGTTTATCCTCTCCACAAAATGCCTTTACTTCTCCTTCTTATATATAGTAGTATCCCAAGGCTCCCAGCGACTCAGGCTAACAACCTCAGAGGCATCTGTAACTTCTTTTTGCTGATGTTTTTCTCACATCAAATCCATAGTTAAGTCTTGAAGTTTCTACGCTCCAGTTGCCAGACAAAAACACAGGACACTCAGTTAAATCTGAATTCCAGAGAAGCAACAAATAATACATTTGCATAAGTATGTCTTGAATGTTGCCCAACACATACTAT
>NW_011466858.1:0-517 GCF_000754665.1 Bison bison bison | reverse complement strand
CGTGTCTGCTCAGCTCTTTGAGTATTGCCCCTGAGGTCCCCTGTTCGGTCGCCACCTGCCGGGGGACCAGCCCCAACTGATCCAGGGTATTCGAAGGAGAGATGGCCTAGGCGACTATTTATATGCTAATCAGAGATGTCAAGAATAATAGTATGAGGAGAGCTCAGTAGGAAAATTCGGTGGAGAAAAGAGACTGAGTAGCTTGGTTTACGCGGAAGACCAATCAAACTTCAAGACAAGAAGTTTGCACCACTTACGAAGGCCGCAGGCGCCCTCTCGAATGGCGGAAGGTGCCTCACCCTAGACACCTTCTCGAGTGGGTCTTAGCAGCCCAGGCATAATTATTAAGTGTGGTGGGTTCCGCGCTCCAGATGGAGACTCAGCTGGAAGTTAAAGGGAAGAATGACAAGGAACTTTATGAATTGGAGTTGTAAGTTAACTCTTTGACAGAGAGAGCGAGATGGTGGTGGGGGACAGCCCCCAGTGAAATCAGAGGTGAGAGCACAAAGCAATACAG
>NW_011466857.1:0-519 GCF_000754665.1 Bison bison bison | reverse complement strand
GGTCTCTTGGTCCTGCAGTCACTCGAGAGCAATCCCCAGCTTTCCTTCGCAACTCGAATGGAAGATTGGACGTGCCTGGGCCAACACAAGAGGCAGCCTGAATTCCCCGTCGTAACTCGAGAATCCCGCCGTAACTCGAGAAAAACCACGTGGTTCCCCCGTCATCGCAAGATGAAGCCCTTTCCCGCTACAGCGTCTCAGGAGAAGTCCCACGTTAGGAATTGGAGGTCGAAAGGGCACTTGGCACCCTTGATGCGACCCACAAAGTTCCCCGAAATCCCGGTCTCCCTCGAGAGGAACACTGAGGTTTTCCGGCACCCCCTCCTCTGAGCCCTTTCTCCCCTCCTGATCTGGACAGGAGGGTCGACTCCCCTGCTTTGTCTGGAAGGGGTTCCCGACCTTCCGGTCGCACCTCAGGATGAGGCCGGTCTCACGAAGACATTCCAGACGTGGCCTCGTGGGTGGTTCCACATTCCGTAGGACCCCGATTTCCCGGTCCCCTCTTGAGAAGAACCCGAT
>NW_011466856.1:0-535 GCF_000754665.1 Bison bison bison | reverse complement strand
CTGTAAAGTATACTGTATACTTAATCAAATATTTTAATGGACAGCATTTGTGTGTGTCTTTGACAACTTTAAGCCAACTCTTTTCACTGTACATTTTATGAGAGGAAACTGTTAGTTCTTTCCATGATTTGTAGAAATTATTTTTGCCATGGAACTCTTTACAAAGTTATCTTCTAATTTTATTTTCCCTAGCACATTCTACTTAGGCTAGCAATACATTGTAAGTGCTCTATTTAATAATGCTGCATAGGAAGCTTTATGTCTGTTCCAGTGATTAAATTTACTGAAAGTAACTATGTAAACTTAATTTTTTTAATCTAATATTATATCCAAAAAGATATTTATCCAATGAATATGCCAAAATCAGTGTCTGCATTTGTTAAACATAACTTTTTACAATTCCTGTTTACTAATATCTCCAACTAATCTTATATTTTTCCAAAAAATGCACAGTGTCTAATTGCATGCAACTGGATATAAGCTTCAAATGTGCTTACTTGGATCATTCTCTGTTTGGAAAAGAAATATCTACCAT
>NW_011466855.1:0-549 GCF_000754665.1 Bison bison bison | reverse complement strand
GCCACGTGATCAGTGCCTGCAGAGTCACGTGATCAGGGCCTGCTGAGCTGCGTGATTCCTGCCGGCTCATCTGCATGACAATTGCCATCTGAGCTGCGTGATTCCTGTCGGCTCATCTGCTTGCAATTGCCAGCTGAGCTGCGTGATTCCTGCCTGGTCACGTGCTTGATTATTGCCAGTTGAGCAGCATGATTCGTCACTGCTGAGCTCCATGCTTATTGCCTGCTGATTGCGTGGTACGTGTCTGCTCAGCTCTTTGAGTATTGCCTCCTGAGGTCCCTGTTCGGTCGCCACCTACCGGGGCCCAACCCCAACTGATCCAGGGTATTCGAAGGAGAGATGGCCTAGGCGACTATTTATATGCTAATCAGAGATGTCAAGAATAATATTATGAGGAGAGCTCAGTAGGAAAATTCGGTGGAGAAAAGAGACTGAGTAGCTTGGTTTACGCGGAAGACCAATCATACTTCAAGACAAGAAGTTGGCACCACTTACGTAGGCCGCAGGCGCCCTCTCGAATAGCGAAAGGTGCCTCACCCTAGACACCTT
>NW_011466854.1:0-549 GCF_000754665.1 Bison bison bison | reverse complement strand
GAGGCAGCCTGAATTCCCCGTCGTAACTCGAGAATCCCGCCGTAACTCGAGAAAAACCACGTGGCTCCCCCGTCATCGCAAGATGAAGCCCTTTCCCGCTACAGCGCCTCAAGAGAAGTCCCACGTTAGGAATTGGAGGTCAAAGGGCACTTGGCACCCTTGATGCGACCCACAAAGTTCCCCGAAATCCCGGTCTCCCTCGAGAGGAACACTGAGGTTTTCCGGTACCCTCTCTTCTGAGCCCTTTCTCCCCTCCTGATCTGGACAGGAGGGTCGACTCCCCTGTTTTGTCTGGAAGGGGTTCCCGACCTTCCGGTCGCACCTCAGGATGAGGCCGGTCTCACGAAGACATTCCAGACGTTTCCTCGTGGGTGGTTCCACATTCCGTAGGACCCCGATTTCCCGGTCCCCTCTTGAGAAGAACCCGATGCCCGGACACCTCTCCGAACTCCACCCTGTGAATGAAGTCAACACGAAGAGGCAGTTTTTCCGTGCATCGTACGGAAAAAACCCCAGGTTCCAAATACAGCTCGACAAGCGGCCTCTCTC
>NW_011466853.1:0-513 GCF_000754665.1 Bison bison bison | reverse complement strand
TCCACCTCATTAGAACTGATTCAAATGTATTCTTTTTAATGGCTGAGTAATACTCCATTGTGTATATGTACCACAGCTTTCTTATCCATTCATCTGCTGATGGACATCTAGGTTGCTTCCATGTCCTGGTTATTTAAACAGTGCTGCGATGAACATTGGGGTACACGTGTCTCTTTCCCTTCTGGTTTCCTCAGTGTGTATGCCCAGCAGTGGGATTGCTGGATCATAAGGCAGTTCTATTTCCAGTTTTTTAAGGAATCTCCACACTGTCATTTTTAACATACAAGCTTTAAGAAAGGCATAAAATAGCATAGGGCCAAAAAAGGAAGCACTAATGACGAGGTTGGGATATAAGTGAAATGCAAGCAACAGTTTTATGGAAGACACAGTAATCTGAAATAGAATCTACCATCAAAGGACAGGAAGAATTTGGGGCAGTAGAATTAAGGGAGTTAGTACCTCAAGCAAAAGCAACAGCAACATACCAATATCTAACATTTATTAAATGCCCAC
>NW_011466852.1:0-531 GCF_000754665.1 Bison bison bison | reverse complement strand
GAATTCCCCCGTCGTAATTCGAGAATCCTGCTACACCTCGAGAAAAACCACGTGGTTCCCCCGTCACCGCAAGATGTAGCCCTGTGCCGCTACAGCGTCTCAGGAGAAGTCCCACTTTAGGAATTGGAGTTCGAAACGGTACTTGTCACCCTTGATGCGACCCACAAAGTGCCCCGACATCCCGGTCTCCCTCGAGAGGAACACCGAAGTTTTCCGGCACCACTTCCTCTGAGCCTCTTCTACCCTCCTGATCTGGACAGGAGGGTCGACTCCTCTGCTTTGTCTGGAAGGGGTTCCCGACCTTCCGGTCGCACCTCAGGATGAGGCTGGTCTAACGACGACATTCCAGACGTGGCCTCGTGGGTGGTTCCACATTACGAAGGACCCCGATTTCCCGGTCCCCTCTTGATAAGAACCCGATGCCCGGACACCTCTTCGAACTCCACCCTGTGAATGAAATCAACACGAAGGGGTAGTGACTCGCCCGTGCATCGTCGGGAAAACACCCCCAGGTTCCAAATACCGCTCGAC
>NW_011466851.1:0-540 GCF_000754665.1 Bison bison bison | reverse complement strand
GTTGGGGGCTGGCTTTTCGCGTGGTAGATATCCCACAGTCTGGTTTGCTAGCCCAAATTATTTCGCTCAGTAGCGTTCAGGGTATTCAGGCCAGATTCTTACTCTGAGCGATGCAGCCCGCAACGCGCCTCCCTGCCCAGCCCCCGCTTGCTAATGGCGCGTGCAGGCGTCTGCGCTGCTTATCCGCTGGGGGAGTTACCGTAGGGCTCGCAATCTGTCGTTTTAATTGTTTATTTTTTTCTCCCTGTTATGTTGCCCTCTGTGCTTCCAAAGCTCGGCACAGATTCGGCAGTGAGAAGGTTTCCTGGTGTTTGGAAACTTCTCTCTTTTTAAGACTCCCTTCCCGGGACGGAACTCCGTCCCTCCCTCTTTGTCTCTTTTTTTTTGTCTTTTATATTTTTTCCTACCTCCTTTCGAAGAGTTGGGTTGCTTTTCTGGGTGCCTGATGTCCTCTGCCGGCATTCAGAAGTTGTTTTGTGGAATTTACTCGACGTTTAAATGCTCTTTTGATGAATTTGTGGGGGAGAAAGTGTTCTCCCC
>NW_011466850.1:0-509 GCF_000754665.1 Bison bison bison | reverse complement strand
TTTTATTTTCCAATATTCTGGGAGGTGGGTCATAGGGATCCTGCTGTGATGTATGTCAGAGAGTGTTTTTGCCTATGTTCTCCTCTAGGAGTTTTATAGTTTCTGGTCTTACGTTGAGATCTTTAATCCATTTTGAGTTTATTTTTGTATATGGTGTTAGAAGTGTTCTAGTTTCATTCTTTTACAAGTGGTTGACCAGATTTTCCAGCACCACTTGTTAAAGAGATTGTCTTTAATCCACTGTATATTCTTGCCTCCTTTGTCAAAGATAAGCTGTCCATATGTGCGTGGATTTATCTCTGGGCTTTCTATTTTGTTCCATTGATCTATATTTCTGTCTTTGTGCCAGTACCATACTGTCTTGATAACTGTAGCTTTGTAGTAGAGCCTGAAGTCAGGTAGGTTGAGAGCAGAAAAAGAAATAAAAGGAATCCAAATTGGAAAAGAAGAAGTAAAACTCTCACTATTTGCAGATGACATGATCCTCTACATAGAAAACCCTAAAGACT
>NW_011466849.1:0-513 GCF_000754665.1 Bison bison bison | reverse complement strand
GTTTCAGCTTCAACATCAGTCCTACCAATGAACACCTCTTTGGTGTTCATTGGTAGGACTGATCTTCTTTAGGATGGACTGGTTGGATCTCCTTGCTGTCCAAGGGACTCTCAAGTCTTCAACACCACAGTTCAAAAGCATCAATTCTTCAGCGCTCAGCTTTCTTTATTGTCCAACTCTCACATCCATACATGACTACTGGAAAAACCATAGCCTTGACTAGACGGACCTTTGTTGGCAAAGTAATGTCTCTGCTTTTTAATATGCTGTCTAGGTTGGTCATACCTTCCTTCCAAGGAATAAGCGTCTTAATTTCACGGCTGCAATCACCATCTGCAGTGATTTTGGAGCCCAGAAAAACAAAGTCAGCCACTGTTTCCACATCTATTTGCCATGAAGTGATGGGACCGGATGCCATGATCTTAGTTTTGTGAATGTTGAGCTTTAAGTCAACTTTTTCACTTTCCTCTTTCCCTTTCATCAAGAGGCTCTTTAGTTCTTCTTCACTTTCTG
>NW_011466848.1:0-501 GCF_000754665.1 Bison bison bison | reverse complement strand
GGTTTTTGTTTTTTTTTTAATTTTGTTTTTTGTTTTCTTTTTTTTTTAGTAAAAGATTCCGAAAAATGAGGGAAACAGGAAACCCAGAGGTGCCCCTGTAGTTTGGCGAAGGCCTTAGGAGGTCACTTGGAAATGCTGCTGGCTGTGAGGGGGGGAGGGGGCAGATGTGCACAGAGCTGTGCAGGCTTGTCCTTTGCATGGATGTTCTTTGTAGCAATCCACCTCGGAGCCATCTCCTGATGTGTAAGTATTTCCCAGACAAACCTCGAGCTAAGCAATGCGTTTTTTCCTTAGGAAATGTTGGTCTTCAGCGATGTTCAAAGCCTGTGTATTTCCGCTAGACTCTGGCTTCAGGTCGGTTCCCCCAAAAGGCTCAGAAGCGACTTGAACCAAACAGTAAGTTTTCCTCCTACCTTGTTCTCCTCATCTATGTTAAGGAAATGACATATTTGCCTGGAAATCTGCCTTTCTTCAAGATTCATGTCAATCATTTTTTAGCCC
>NW_011466847.1:0-558 GCF_000754665.1 Bison bison bison | reverse complement strand
CCCTCCTAGGTCAGGTCATCTTCCTTTCCGTAGCCCTCGTTTGATCCCTGAATTCTAGACAGCTTGGATTGCCTGTGTGGGCTGGATGGATTGTCCTCCCGTTTCACCGGGCGGCGGGAGCGAGGTCCCAGAGGCTCTCCTGGAACCGGGCGTGGGGGCGGGGCTCACCGGGAGCCCGTGGTGAAGGTGGGCAGCGCACCGGGAGCGCGCCCGGGCGGGGCGAAGCCGGGCGGCGCGGGTCGGGAACCGGGTCGCGGCGGGGATGGGGGGCGGTCCCAGTTGTGCTCCGGGGATCCCCACTGCGGCTGGGAAGGCACCGGGAGCATGGCAGGGGCGGGGCGGCGCGGGGCGGGGGTCGGCTCCTGGCGGGGTGGGGGAGGGCTTCCCCGTTGTCCTCTCGGGGGTCGCCGTGGCGGCTGGGAACGCCCACTGCGTGCGCTCCTGGGTCCCCAAGGATCGGCATCCAGTGGGCGCGGCGGAGGGGTGCGGACCACAGGTCAGGGAACTGGGACTGCGTGGAGCAGGGAACCACGTAGTCCGCCCTCTGTTGGCACAACC
>NW_011466846.1:0-547 GCF_000754665.1 Bison bison bison | reverse complement strand
GGACCTACATCAGTTCCTGGCACATACTAGGTGTTCAATAAATATTACGTTTGATTTAACAAAGAAATAAGGCAAAGCACATAAACCAATTCATAAAAAATGCTCTGGCTTATCCTAGGTTTACACAAGTGACAGAAGAAGAAATACAGCTAGTAAATAAACCCATGGAAAACATGGAGCATTTCTGGTAATAAAAGACATGCAAATCATCTGAGTCATAAAAAGGAATGAAAATCTGCCATTTAGCAACAACATGGAAGGACCTGGAGGGTATTATGCTCAGTGAAGTAAGTCAGAGAAAGACAAGTACTGTAGGTTTTCACTTAACATGTGGAATCTAGGAAAATAAAACAAATGGATGAATACAACAAAACAAACAGACTCACAGATAAGGAGAACAAACTAGTGGTTGCCAGTGGGGAAAAGGGTAGGGAGAGGAGCAAGATAGGGCTAGGGGGTTAAGAGATACAAACAACTAGGTAGAAAATAAGATACAAGGATGTAATGCACAACATAGGGCGTATAGCCTATATTTTATAATAACTAT
>NW_011466845.1:0-525 GCF_000754665.1 Bison bison bison | reverse complement strand
AAATTTATTTGTTCTAGCTCTGTAGAAGAATACTGTTGGTAGCTTGATAGGATTGCATTGATCTATAATTGCTTTGGGTAGTATTACTCATTTTCACTATATTGATTCTTCCAATCCATAACATGGTGTATTTCTCCATCTATTAGTGTCCTCTTTGATTTCTTTCACCAGTGTTTTATAGTTTTCTATATATAGGTCTTTAGTTTCTTTAGGTAGATATATTCCTAAGTATTTTATTCTTTCCATTGCAATGGTGAATGGAATTGTTTCCTTAATTTCTCGTTCTGTTTTCTCATTATTAGTGTATAGGAATGCAAGGGATTTCTGTGTGTTGATTTTATATCCTGCAACTTTACTATAATCATTGATTAGTTCTAGTAATTTTCTGGTGGAGTCTTTAGGGTTTTCTATGTAGAGGATCATGTCATCTGCAAATAGTGAGAGTTTTACTTCTTCTTTTCCAATTTGGGTTCCTTTTATTTCTTTTTCTGCTCTGATTGCTGTGGCCAGAACTTCCAAAACTAT
>NW_011466844.1:0-526 GCF_000754665.1 Bison bison bison | reverse complement strand
AATCGCTCGACCTCTCTCCAAACGCCTCAGGAGGCTTGACTCCCTTTAGTCCACCCAGTGAGCTCCAAGAGATACCCGTCGCGACTCGAGAGCAGAGCGGGGTTCTTTGCTTCCACTCGAGATGGATGCCTGTGTCCCCGGGTGCGTCTGGAATGCAACCCCGAGATCCCTTTCGCCCCTGGAGCGGAACACTGGCTTCTGGACACAAGCCTAGATGAGGTCTATTGGCCCTACAGTCACTCGAGAGCAATCCCCAGCTTTCCTTCGCAACTCGAATGGAAGATTGGACTTCCCTGGGCCAACACAAGAGGCATCCTGAATTCCCCGTCGTAACTCGAGAATCCTGCCACAACTCGAGAAAATTCACGTGGTTCCCCCGTCATCGCAAGATGAAGCCCTTTCCCGCTACAGTGTCTCAGGAGAAGTCCCACGTTAGGTATTGGAGGTCGAAACGGTGCTTGGCACCCTTGATGCGACCCACAAAGTTCCCCGACATCCCGGTCTCCCTCAAGAGGAACACCGAGGT
>NW_011466843.1:0-503 GCF_000754665.1 Bison bison bison | reverse complement strand
CCCACGCGTCAGCTATTGAAGCCTTCCCTCGGCTATGGTGATGTTGAATGAGAGTTAAGGAAAGCCTTGTGATAAAAGGAGTCATAGCTATTGTAATTTTTAAAATAACTCTTCCACCACTGCACTTACATTTTTCTTTTTAAAAGAAATTCTCATGAAGAACAGCCATCACTGAAATCAGAAAGACTGCTTTTATCATTGTAATTATAACAATATTAATTATGCAGTTTATTACTATATTAAATGTAGAGGGTTTCTACTTCAAGTAAACACAATAAAATGAAACGTACATCAGCATGTTAAGAGCCAACTATTCATATTCAAAAGGATTCTCCAACTACAAAAAGGATCCACTGCAGCTTTTCTATAAATAAAAAAATCCCCGTGGTTTTAAAAATAATTTTAAAATTGTAATTTACACATAATTTTCAGGAACTCTTCTATTATACAACACAATGCACAACTGTGCATGTATATAGATCATGCCATAAAGAAAAAGCTCA
>NW_011466842.1:0-512 GCF_000754665.1 Bison bison bison | reverse complement strand
GGAAGGGCGGCGGTGAGGACGATACCCCTCGTCCAAGGTAAGGAGCAGCGGCTGCGCTTGACTGGAGCAGCGGTGAAGAGATACCCCACGCCCAAGGTAAGAGAAACCCAAGTAAGACGGTAGGTGTTGCAAGAGGGCATCAGAAGGCAGACACACTGAAACCATACGAAAACTAGTCAATCTAATCACACTAGGACCACAGCCTTGTCTAACTCAATGAAACTAAGCCATGCCCGTGGGGCAACCCAAGATGGGCGGCTCATGGTGGAGAGATCTGACAGAATGTGGTCCACTGGAGAAGGGAATGGCAAACCACTTCAGTATTCTTGCCTTGAGAACCCCATGAACAGTATGAAAAGGCAAAATGATAGGATACTGAAAGAGAAACTCCCCAGGTCAGTAGGTGCCCAATATGCTACTGGAGATGAGTGGAGAAATAACTCCAGAAAGAATGAAGGGATGGAGCCAAAGCAAAAAGAATACCCAGCTGTGGATGTGACTGGTGATAGAAG
>NW_011466840.1:0-515 GCF_000754665.1 Bison bison bison | reverse complement strand
GGGTGCTCCTTTAAGTGCCTGATGCCAAAAACTAGAGTCGAACCCCTACTCACGATGCTTCTTTAAGTGCCTGATGCACTGATCTACAGAGTAGGACCCCAGCCAGGGAGGTATCTCTATGTGCTGACACATTGAACAACAGGGAAGGATTCCAGGCAACGAAGCCTTCTAAGTGCCTCAATGGGTGGAACTAGGGAGAAAGACTGGCAAAAGAGGCCTTCTGATCGCCAGCTACAAGAAGCTCAAAAAAGACTCTGATAGGGACATAACTCATGTGGTCTAGTCAGTTCTGTGTCCCTGAACCCTGTACACTTGGCACCACCAGGGTCCTTGAAAGCCAAGCACCTGCTCCACTTTCACAATTAACTCTCACTGGAGAAAAGCTGCCACAGGTGAAAACAAAACAAACAAAAAAAATCTTGCAACATTTTGCACTAGTTTGCTTCAGTCCTGTCTAACACTTTGTGGGACACATTTCACCACTACAGAGAACAAGCTCTAAAATACATATACTG
>NW_011466839.1:0-545 GCF_000754665.1 Bison bison bison | reverse complement strand
TGCGGTTTTCTCACGAGGTACGACGGCGAGGTCAGTGAGCCTCTCGTGGGGGCGCCAGGGAAGTCGGGTCTCCATGCGAGTGGCGAGGGGGAGCGCGTCATTGCTCTCGAGTCATGGTAGGGGAATCTGGCCTCGAGACGTGTTGAAGAAGGTCTCTCGAGGTCTTTCTCGGGTTGAGGCGGGAAACCCTGGCTTCCTCGATTTGTGCGGGTGACCTCAGGGGGCTTCTCATGGTGGCTCTGAGAAGTCAGGGAAACTGGAGGTGGGAGGGGCCTCTCGGGACTCCCCTGGGTTTGGTGCATTGGAAGAGGGCCTCATCTCCAGTTGAGGCAGGAACCTCAGGGTTCCTCTGATTTCGGACTCCGATCGCAGGGTCCCTGCAGACTGGGGACAGGAGAGTCAGGCCTCGTCTTGGGTTGAGGCATGGAACTCCGCTTGCCTCTCGAGGTGTCCCCGGGGAGAGAGGCCACTTGTCGAGCTGTATTTGGAACCTGGGGGTTTTTCCGGTCGATGCACGGGCGAGTCACTGCCCCTTCGTGTTGACT
>NW_011466838.1:0-510 GCF_000754665.1 Bison bison bison | reverse complement strand
CTTACACATCAGGAGATGGCTCCGAGTGGATTTCTACAAGAACATCCATGCAAAGGCAAGCCTGCACAGCTCCGTGCACATCTGCCCCTCCCCCCCTCACAGCCAGCAGCATTTCCAAGCGACCTCCTAAGGCCTTCGCCAAACTACAGGGGCACCTCTGGGTTTCCTGTTTCCCTCATTTTTCGGAATACTTTTCTAAAAAAAAGAAAACAAAAAACAATTTAAAAAAAACCCCGCTCATTTCTTCGTAGAATGCCACAGTGGAAAGAAAACAGGCCTTCAATATTAAACCTAAATTTGCAAAAAACTTGGAGCTTGGTTTTTGTTTTGTTTTGTTTTGTTTGAAACAAACCACCACATCATTTAAAATTTTTACACGTTCTAATTATTCGGTTCCAAAACACCAAACTTGTACTGCACACGGTCCCCATGGAAAGGCCCCCTCAGCAGGACAGCCACAGATGCTGCCATGAAAGGGCAGCAGGGTGCCCTCCTCCCTTGTTTTCTGCC
>NW_011466837.1:0-511 GCF_000754665.1 Bison bison bison | reverse complement strand
CACACACACACACACACACACACACACACACATGGTTGCTGCCCCCCAGGCGCCTGTGATTGAGTCAGGGGTTTAAATCCACACACAGTTAATGAGCAAGACAGTGGGGGTGAGGTCCACTGTTGTGAGAGCTGTGGGGAAGGGAGATGCCCTTGCACAGAAGCATTAGGAAAGGCTTGCTAACGCACGAAATCACATTTGTGTTGGTTCTCGAAGAAGGGGGGTTTGTTAGGTAGAAAAGAGGAAAAATGAAAATCTAGGCAGACAGAACAATCTCAAGGGATAAAGCACAATAGATGCTCCAGGCACAGCAAATGTAGGTGAAGCTTATTATGGGTATTTGTGCCAAACAGGACATGGGGCTGTGGATACGGGCAGCTGGAATGCACTGTGAAAAGTTGAGGATGTTA
Source organism: Bison bison bison (assembly GCF_000754665.1). NCBI lineage: Eukaryota > Metazoa > Chordata > Mammalia > Artiodactyla > Bovidae > Bison > Bison bison. The sequence continues at coordinate 101 of NW_011466837.1, read as the reverse complement.
TGCTAAGTGAGAAAGGAGAAATGAGTGTAAAATGGAAGAGAGGCGCTAGGTCCGGGGAAAGGAGGAATTTCTTTCAAGACAAAAGTTCTCAGACATTGGTA
>NW_011466836.1:0-557 GCF_000754665.1 Bison bison bison | reverse complement strand
CCCCTTCGTGTTGACTTCATTCGACAGGGTGGGAGTTCGGAGAGGTGTCCGGGCCGATCGGGTTCGTTACCAAAGGGGACCGGGGTAATCGGGGTGCTTCGCAATGTGGAAGCACCCACGAGGCCACGTCTGGAATGTCGTCGTGAGACCGGCCTCATCCTGAGGTGCGACCGGACGGTCGGGAACCCCTTCCAGACAAAGGCAGGGGAGTCGACCCTCCTGTCGAGATCAGGAGGGTAGAAGGGGCTCAGAGGAAGTGGTGCGGGAAACCCTCGGTGTTCCTCTCCAGGGAGACCGGGATGCCGGGGAACTTTGTGGGGGCGCATCAAGGGTGCCAAGTACCGTTTCGACCTCCAATTCCTAACGTGGGACTTCTCCTGAGACGCTGTAGCGGGAAAGGGCTTCATCTTGCGATGACGGGGGAACCACGTGGTTTTTCTCGAGTTGCGGCGGGATTCTCGAGTTACGACGGGGAATTCGGGATGCCTCTTGTGTTGGCCCAGGGAAGTCCAATCTTCCATTCGAGTTGCGAAGGAAAGCTGGCGATTGCTCTCGAG
>NW_011466835.1:0-512 GCF_000754665.1 Bison bison bison | reverse complement strand
GATACCCGTCGCGACTCGAGAGCAGACGGGGTTCTTCCTTCCACTCGAGACTGAATGCCTCGTCTCCCCGGGTGCGTCTGGGAATGCAACCCCCGAGATCCCGGTGCCCCTGGAGAGGAGCATTGGCTTCTGGACACAAGCCTAGATGAGGTCCATTGGCCCTGCAGTCACTCGAGTGCAATCCCCAGCTTTCCTCCGCAACTCGAATGGAAGATTGGACTTCCCTGGGCCAGCACAAGAGGAATCCTGAATGCCTCGTCGTAACTCGAGAATCCCGCAGCAACTCGAGAAAAACCACGTGGTTCCCTAGTCATCGCAAGATGAAGCCCTTTCCCGCTACAGCGTTTCAGGAGAAGTGCCACGTTAGGAATTGGAGGTCGAAACGGTACTTGGCACCCTTGATGCGCCCCCACGAAGTTCCCCGGCATCCCGGTCTCCCTGGAGAGGAACACCGAGGTTTTCCGGCACCAGTTCCTCTGAGCCCCTTCGACCCTCCTGATCTCGACTAGGAG
>NW_011466834.1:0-535 GCF_000754665.1 Bison bison bison | reverse complement strand
CCTGAACGGGCCAAATATTTCTCAGTAATTGATTTAAAGGATGCCTTCTATTCAGTGCCTTTGGCAGAAGAAAGTCAATTCCTATTTGCCTTTGAAGACCCTACGCAGCCAGCTTCTCAGTTAACCTGGACAGTTTTGCCCCAGGGATTTCGTGACAGTCCTCACTTATTCGGACAAAGTTTGTCACGGGATTTACAAAACTTTAACAGCTCTGAAGCAGTGGTGTTACAATATGTAGATGATACTTTGCTCTGTGCTGAGACAGAGGAAGCTTGTTCGCAAGCCTCAGAAGATTTCTTAAACTTTCTGGCAGGCTGTGGTTACAAGGCATCAAGAGAAAAGGCTCAGCTTTGTCAACAATCGGTTAGATATCTGGGCCTAATCATATCAGAAGGGACTAGGGCCATAGGCCCTGAGAGAATTAAACCTATACTAAATCACCCCCTACCTATGACTTTAAGGCAATTGAGAGGATTTTTGGGAATCACAGGTTACTGTCGCATTTGGATTCCGGGTTATGGGGAACTTGCCCGGC
>NW_011466833.1:0-500 GCF_000754665.1 Bison bison bison | reverse complement strand
CGGCAGGGAAGAGGGAGGAGGGTTCAGGATGGGGAACACGTGTATACCTGTGGCGGATTTATGTTGATATATGGCAAAACCAATACAATATGTAAGTTAAAAAAAAAATAGCTAAAGCCCAAATGTTCAAATAGAATCTTAATGCTACAGAATGCATACTGATAACTAAAGTCTCTCTTAGCATATTTGACTTTTCCAAAGTCCTCATAATCTGACCTAATTGAGCTTTACCATTTTTAATGAGAAACTCTAACACTATCCTTTAGGAGTTCCCTCATCAAGTCAAAGATAAACTTTTATCTTCAGTGGTTTAATTCGTTTCCATATCACCTCACCAAAGAGAGCTTTCTTAAATAAATACAAAGAAGTTATGCTAAGAAGCCAGTATGGTAATATCCAATTTGAATTCTAGACTATCAGAAGATGTGCAATTACATTTTAGAAAGGAAGGAGCCCTTCTATTTTAACTTGCATTGTATTCCTCCTAGCAGTCATGCATA
>NW_011466832.1:0-516 GCF_000754665.1 Bison bison bison | reverse complement strand
TCCAATTCCTAACGTGGGACTTCTCCTGAGACGCTGTAGCGGGAAAGGGCTTCATCTTGCGATGACGGGGGAACCACGTGGTTTTTCTCAAGGTGCGCGGGATTCTCGAGTTACGACGGGGAATTCGGGATGCCTCTTGTGTTGGCCCAGGGAAGTCCAATCTTCCATTCGAGTTGCGAAGGAAAGCTGGGGATTGCTCTCGAGTGACTGCAGGGCCAATAGACCTCATCTAGGCTTGTGTCCAGAAGCCAATGTTCCTCTCCAGGGGCGACCGGGATCTCGGGGTTGCATTCCAGACGCACCCGGGGAGACAGGCATTCATCTCGAGTGGAAGCAAAGAACCCCGCTCTGCTCTCGAGTCGCGACGGGTATTTCTTGGAGCTCACTGGGTGGACTAAAGGGAGTCAAGCCTCCTGAGGCGTTTGGAGAGAGGTCGCGAGGTTGGCCTCTAGGCCATGCAGGAGACGAAGGCCCTCATCTCCGCGATGACGGGGGAGTCTCGGGGTGGTTCTCGAG
>NW_011466831.1:0-570 GCF_000754665.1 Bison bison bison | reverse complement strand
TTTATTTATTTTTTTCTCCCTGTTATGTTGCCCTCTGTGCTTCCAAAGCTCAGCACAGATTCGGCAGTGAGAGTTCCTGTGTTTGAACTTCTCTCTTTTTAAGATTCCCTTCCCAGACGGACTCCGTCCTCCTCTTTTGTCTTCTTTTTTTGTTTGTTTTTAATATTTTTTTCCTATCTCCTTTCGAAGAGTTGGGTTGCTTTTCTGGGTGCCTGATGTCCTCTGCCGGCATTCAGAAGTTGTTTTGTGGAATTTACTCGACGTTTAAATGCTCTTTTGATGAATTTGTGGGGGAGAAAGTGTTCTCCCCGTCCTACTCCTCCGCCATCTTGGCTCCTCGGTAGTTAAATTTAAAATAGTGCTAATGAACTATTGCATGTTAACATAAGCAACACTTTTATGAAAAATAATTTTATTTTATAAACTTAGAAAAACGTGACAAGAGTGACACTTGAACATTCTCAGCAAATCTCTTTAATGTTGCCTTAATAGAAAAGAGTGGTATTTTTAGATCTGCGTCTACATTCAGTCTCTTGTGAGTTTATATCTTGTTACCTCTAGAAGACTTCT
>NW_011466830.1:0-566 GCF_000754665.1 Bison bison bison | reverse complement strand
AACTCGAGAAAACCACGTGGTCCCCCGTCATCGCAAGATCGAAGCCCTTTCCCGCTACAGCGTCTCAGGAGAAGTCCCACGTTAGGAATTGGAGGTCGAAACGGTACTTGGCACCCTTGATGTGCCCCACAAAGTTCCCCGGCATCCCGGTCTCCCTGGAGAGGAACACCGAGGTTTTCTGGCACCACTTCCTCTGAGCCCCTTCTACCCTCCTGATCTCCACAGGAGGGTCGACTCCCCTGCTTCGTCTGGAAGGGGTTCCCGACCTTCCGGTCGCACCTCAGGATGAGGCCGATCTCACGACGACATTCCAGACGTGGCCTCGTGGGTGCTTCCACATTGCGAAGCACCCCGATTTCCCGGTCCCCTCTTGATAAGAACCCGATGCCCGGACACCTCTCCGAACTCCACCCTGTGAATGAAGTCAACACGAAGGGGCAGTGACTCGCCCGTGCATCGTCCGGAAATAACCCCCAGGTTCCAAATGCAGCTCGACAAGTGGCCTCTCTCCCCGGGGACACCTCGAGAGGCAAGCGGAGTTCCATGCCTCAACCCAAGACGAGGCC
>NW_011466829.1:0-501 GCF_000754665.1 Bison bison bison | reverse complement strand
ACAAAAGTCCATCTAGTCAAGGCTAGGTTTTTCCAGTGGCCATGGTATGGAAGTGAGAGCTGGGACTGTGAAGAAGCTGAGAGCCAAGAATTGAGTTTTTGAACTGTGGTGTTGGAGAAGACTCTTGAGAGTCCCTTGGACTGCAAGGAGATCCAACCAGTCCATCCTAAAAGAGATCAGCCCTGTGTGTCTTTGGAAGGAATGATGCTAACGCTGAAACTCCAGTACTTTAGCCACCTCATGGGAAGGGTTGACTCATTGGAAAAGACTCTGATGCTGGGAGGGATTTAGGGCAGGAGGAAAAGGGAACGACAGAGGATGAGATGGCTGGATGGCATCACCAACTCGATGGATGTGAGTTTGAATGAGTTCTGGAAGTTGGTGATGGACAGGGAGTCCTGGCCTGCTGCGATTTATGGGGTTGCAGAATCGGACATGACTGAGAGACTTAACTGAACTGAACTGAACTGAAAATTGTAAAAGTAAAAACAAAAATGTAAG
>NW_011466828.1:0-527 GCF_000754665.1 Bison bison bison | reverse complement strand
ATCTTGGCTTTCACTCCTAAAATATGAGTCACCGTTGCCACTAGTTAAAGCCACAAAGAATTCAGCCTATTATTGTGGCCAAGTTATATTAAATAAAAAAATTTGTTACAATACAAATTTTGCTCATCAGCTTTGCTGAAATCTCCACATATGAGGGTACATACAAGAAGTTAGTTACTAAGATCCTGTTTAGTTCATTTTTGCTTATGAACTTTATAACTTTTAAAATTAAATCTGAACACAGATACCTTTGTAGTTTGAGTGGAGATGCCCAACACTAAGCCATGACTACACAGGAAGGGATCAGATGTAGCCTCATCCACAGTGCCCTTTGAAGGAAATCATTTCTTTGTACCATTACCTTTTATCTCTCAGGCAATAGCTTTTGTGTACATTTAAAGTGTTACAATTTGATGTTTTTTTTAATTTAATTTTTAACTTTACAATATTGCATTGGTTTTGCCATATATTGAAATGAATCCGCCCCAGGCATACATGTGTTCCCCATACCTGAACCCTCCTCCCTC
>NW_011466827.1:0-515 GCF_000754665.1 Bison bison bison | reverse complement strand
GGGGAAGTCTGGCCTCGAGACGTGTTGAAGAAGGTCTCTCGAGGTCTTTCTCGGGTTGAGGCCGGAAACCCTGGTTCCCTCGACTTGTGCAGGTGACCGTCAGGGGGCTTCTCATGGTGGCTCTTAGAAGTCAGGGGAAACTGGAGGTGGGAGGGGCCTCTGGGGACTCCACGGGGTTTGGTGCATTGGAAGAGGGCCTCATCTCCAGCTGAGGCAGGAACCACAGGGTTCCTCTGATTTCAGACTCCGATCGCAGGGTCCCTGCAGACTGGGGACAGGAGAGTCAGGCATCGTCTTGGGTTGAGGCATGGAACTCTGCTTGCCTCTCGAGCTGTCCCCAGGGAGAGAGGCCACTTTTCGAACTGTATTTGGAACCTGGGGGTTTTTCTGGACGAGGCACAGGCGAGTCACTGCCCCTTCGTGTTGACTTCATTCACAGGGTGGAGTTCGGAGAGGTGTCCGGGCATCGGGTTCTTATCAAGAGGGGACCGGGAAATCGAGGTGCTTCACAACGT
>NW_011466826.1:0-509 GCF_000754665.1 Bison bison bison | reverse complement strand
CAGAAAGAAAAAACAATAGAAGAAAAATGAACTGAGACTAAAGGACCTGGGGGACATTGTCAAATTTCTGACATAAGTATAATAGGATTCCCAGAAGGGGAGGAGAGTGAGAAATAGCTGTGTGAGTTTTGTCAAAAGCAATGTTCTCTTAAAGAAAAGGATCCCACCGTTAGCATCTTCTCCCTCATCCTACTTCCTACATAGTTGTAGGTGGGAGTAGGGAGGACCTGACCAGTCCATCTTTGATGGATACTGTTTACCTAGTTCCTGAGCAGAAAGGGACCTGCTGCATTGCTGGTCTCTAGCCACTAGCTTCTACAAGGGCATGAGGCAGGAGGCGAAATGAGAAGGAACAGTACTTGTCTGTGCTTCTTTTCCCGTTAGACTCAGTTAAGCTTCTTGCATAGTAGCCCTCTGATAAACCTGGTTTTCTGGTTAAGGTACAATAGAAAGGCAGAGAGTGATTGTTGCTGTTCTTGTCTAGTTGCTAAGTTATGTCTGACTCTTTT
>NW_011466825.1:0-540 GCF_000754665.1 Bison bison bison | reverse complement strand
ACATTGGCTTCTGGACACAAGCCTAGATGAGGTCTATTGGCCCTGCAGTCACTCGAGAGCAATCCCCAGCTTTCCTTCGCAACTCGAATGGAAGATTGGACTTCCCTGGGCCAACACAAGAGGCATCCCGAATTCCCCGTCGTAACTCGAGAATCCCGCCGCAACGCGAGAAAAACCACGTGTTTCCCCCGTTATCGCAAGATGAAGCCCTTTCCCGCTACAGCGTCTCAGGAGAAGTCCCACGTTAGGAATTGGAGGTCAAACGGTTCTTGGCCCCTTGATGCGCCCCCACAAAGTTCCCCGGCATCTCAGTCTCCCTGGAGAGGAACACCGAGGTTTTCCGGCACCACTTCCTCTGAGCCCCTTCTACCCTCCTGATCTCCACAGGAGGGTCGACTCCCCTGCTTGGTCTGGAAGGGGTTCCCGACCTTCCGGTCGCACCTCAGGATGAGGCCGGTCTCACGACGACATTCCAGACGTGGCCTCGTGGGTGCTTCCACATTGCGAAGCACCCCGATTTCCCGGTCCCCTCTTGGTAAG
>NW_011466824.1:0-546 GCF_000754665.1 Bison bison bison | reverse complement strand
TAAGCATATTACAGGGCACTCATATAACACAATTGACAGATAAATCTTTCATGTCATAAAGAATTCTCACCTTAGCAAAAGGATTCACTGAAAGTTTCCTTTTAAAGTTGAATTCCCCTTGTGTAATTTATTTTGGTTTCTAAAATTAAACTAAGAAAAAATTCTTAGAAACATCTCTTAAATAAGGCATGTGGATGTTTGCTTTAAACTGGAGAAAAGCAGTTTTTTTAAACTAAAATGAGAGACATATACCACACAAAGGAAAATGGAGACGTAGTAATTATCAAGCTAATCTGAAAATTGTAGACATCCAGGAAGCAGAACTTAAACCAGTTCCTCATAACCAGCTCCCAAGTTTTCTTCCAATACCTGACTTTCAAAAAAAGTTTTTCTTACAACCAGGCTCAAACATGACCTTTAATGGTTACTGGAAATCTGGCAGTACATTTTTAATGGATCCTTTCTGTTTTCTAACTACACTCAAACCCATATTAGTTGACCATAACTTAAATAGCTTTTCTTCACCCACTGAAAAGATAAATACAG
>NW_011466823.1:0-535 GCF_000754665.1 Bison bison bison | reverse complement strand
CGAGGTAGACGGCGAGGTCAGTGAGCCGCTCGTGGGGGCGGCCAGGGAAGTCGGGTCTCCGATGCGAGTGGGCGAGGGGGAGGCGCGTCATTGCTCTCGAGTCATGTAGGGGAACCTGGCCTCGAGACGTGTTGAAGAAGGTCTCTCGAGGTCTTTCTCGGGTTGAGGCAGGAAACCCTGGCTTCCCTCGACTTGTGCAGGTGACCTCAGGGGGCGTTCTCATGGTGGCTCTGAGAAGTCAGGGAAACTGGAGGTGGGGGGGTGGGGCCGTCTCGGGACTCCACGGGGTTTGGTGCATTGGAAGAGGGCCTCATCTCCAGTTGAGGCAGGAACCTCAGGGTTCCTCTGATTTCAGACTCCGATCGCAGGGTCCCTGCAGACTGGGGACAGGAGAGTCAGGCCTCGTCTTGGGTTGAGGCATGGAGCTCCGCTTGCCTCTCGAGGTGTCCCCGGGGAGAGAGGCCACTTGTCGAGCGGTATTTGGAACCTGGGGGTCTTTTCCGGACGATGCCCGGGCGAGTCACTGCCCCTTCGT
>NW_011466822.1:0-525 GCF_000754665.1 Bison bison bison | reverse complement strand
TATGGAAACTTAGCAGCAACAATGGCCCAACAAGTGAAAAACCATTCACCAATACAATTTCTAATCAATCTTTTAACTACTCAAAAGAATCTGTGTTTAGACAGTTTAGAACATCTCCTGCCTCTCACAGTTGGGAGGCTCTGAACAATCACATGTGGCCGGAAAAACCTACTCAGGCAGGCTAGAGGCTTTCCAAAGGAGTTTGTAGGTTAAACACTGTCACACCCAGGAATTATTAACTGGAACTGTAAGCTAACTCTTTTTTCAGAGAGAGGTAGTGGGGAGAGCCCCTGTAAAGTCAGAGGTTTAGGTGAAAGCGCAAGCAGAAAGTAGGCAGACTCTGGTTTTGGGGGTATATGCTCGAGAATTTCCAGGGGGACTCCTGAAGCTCGATCCCGCCTTTGCGTATGCCGAGCCTCCTTCCTCATGACCTTTGTCATGGGCGGAGTTCCTCACTGGCTCCCAGCAGTGACAGAATTCCAGATGAGCTATTCCAGATCCTGAAAGATGATGCTGTGGAAAGTG
>NW_011466821.1:0-505 GCF_000754665.1 Bison bison bison | reverse complement strand
GGAAAGCTGGGGATTGCTCTCGAGTGACTGCAGGCCCAATAGACCTCATCCAGGCTTGTGTCCAGAAGCCAATGTCCCTCTCCAGGGGCGACCGGGATCTCTGGGTTGCATTCCAGATGCACCCGGGGAGACAGGCATTCATCTCGAGTGGAAGCCAGGAACCCCGCTCTGCTCTCGAGTCGCGACGGGTATCTCTTGGAGCTCACTGGGTGGACTAAAGGGAGTCAAGCCTCCTGAGGCGTTTGGAGAGAGGTCGCGAGGTTGGCCTCTGGGCCATGCAGGAGACGAAGGCCCTCATCTCCGCGATGACGGGGGAGTCTCGGGGTGGTTCTCGAGCGGCGGCCCCAGCGTGCGGTTTCTCACGAGGTACGACGGCGAGGTCAGTGAGCCTCTCGTGGGGCGCCAGGGAAGTCGGGTCTCCATGCGAGTGGCGAGGGGGAGCGCGTCATTGCTCTCGAGGCATGGTAGGGGAATGTGGTCTCGAGATGTGCTGAAGAAGGTCTCT
>NW_011466820.1:0-528 GCF_000754665.1 Bison bison bison | reverse complement strand
TTCCAGCCGATTCTCCATCTGGAGCGTGGAACCCACCGCGCTTCCTAATTATGCCTGGGCTGCTAAGACCCACTCGAGAAGGTGTCTAGGGTGAGGCACCTTCCGCTCTTCGAGAGGGCGCCTGCGGCCTACGTAAGTGGTGCGAACTTCTTGTCTTGAAATTTTATTGGTCTCCCGAGTAAACCAAGCTCCTCAGTCCTTTTCTCCACCCGAATTATCCTACTGAGCTATCCTCATACTCTTATTCTTGACATCTCTGATTAGCATATAAATAGTCGCCTAGGCCATCTCTCCTTCGAATACCCTGGATCAGCTGGGGCTAGTCCCCGGCAGGTGGCGCCCGAACAGGGACCTCAGGAGGCAATACTCAAAGAGCTGAGCAGACACGAACCACGCAATCAGCAGGTTATAAGCATGGAGCTGAGCAGTGAAGAATCATGCTGCTCAACTGGCAATAATCAAGCAGGTGACCAGGCAGGAATCACGCAGCTCAGCGGGCAATTGCCAAGCAGATGAGCCCACAGGAAT
>NW_011466819.1:0-510 GCF_000754665.1 Bison bison bison | reverse complement strand
AGGTTTTGGTATTAGGGTGATGGTGGCCTCATAGAATGAGTTTTGGAAGTTTACCTTCCTCTGCAATTTTCTGGAAGAGTTTGAGCAGGATAGGTGTTAGCTCTTCTCTAAATTTTTGGTAGAATTCAGCTGTGAAGCCGTCTGGACCTGGGCTTTTGTTTGCTGGAAGATTTTTGATTACAGTTTCAATTTCCGTGCTTGTGATGGGTCTGTTAAGATTTTCTATTTCTTCCTGGTCAAGTTTTGGAAAGTTGTACTTTTCTAAGAATTTCTCCATTTCTTCCACGTTGTCCATTTTATTGGCATATAATTGTTGATAGTAGTCTCTTATGATCCTTTGTATTTCTGTGTTGTCTGTTGTGATCTCTCTATTTTTGTTTCTAATTTTATTGATTTGATTGTTCTCCCTTTGTTTCTTGATGAGTCTGGCTAATGGTTTGTCAATTTTATTTATCCTTTCAAAGAACCAGCTTTTGGTTTTGTTGATTTTTGCTATGGTCTCTTTTGTTT
>NW_011466818.1:0-501 GCF_000754665.1 Bison bison bison | reverse complement strand
GGAAAGGCCCCCTCAGCAGGACAGCCACAGATGCTGCCATCGAAGGGCAGCCAGGGTGCCCTCCTCCCTTGTTTCTGCCTGGGCGGCCACCGGGTTTTGAAACCCATGCACCCTACTAAGTTTTTGGGTGCAATTCGTGGACCTTTCCTTTCCCATCCCAGCAGGTGGTCAAGGGCCCGCTGGCCTCCAAAGTGCCAGAGCAGGGCTGGGCCAGCCGGCCAGAGTTCAGGGTTCTGGCCCTTGGACTTGCAGCGGACACTAGGCTAGCTTGGGAAAACCGCGCGGCTCTGACCTTTCGAGCAAAGGGGTGGAGCGGTAAAGGCCTTGAGCCCAAAGGCGAGGCCTTTCTGCGTACCGCCAGGTTGTGCCAACAGAGGGCGGACTACGTGGTTCCCTGCTCCACGCAGTCCCAGTTCCCTGACCTGTGGTCCGCACCCCGCCGCCGCGCCCACTGGATAGCCGATCCTTGGGGACCCAGGTAGCGCACGCAATGGGCGTTCC
>NW_011466817.1:0-519 GCF_000754665.1 Bison bison bison | reverse complement strand
ACCCACGAGGCCACGTCTGGAATGTCTTCGTCAGAACGGCCTCATCCTGAGGTGCGACCGGAAGGTCGGGAACCCTTCCAGACAAAGCAGGGGAGTCGACCCTCCTGTCCAGATCAGGAGGGGAGAAAGGGCTCAGAGGAGGGGGTGCCGGAAAACCTCAGTGTTCCTCTCGAGGGAGACCGGGATTTCGGGGAAATTTGTGGGTCGTATCAAGGGTGCCAAGTGCCCTTTCGACCTCCAATTCCTAACGTGGGACTTCTCCTGAGACGCTGTCGCGGTAAAGGGCTTCATCTTGCGATGACGGGGGAGCCACGTGGTTTTTCTCGAGTTACGGCGGGATTCTCGAGTTACGACGGGGAATTCAGGCTGCCTCTTATGTTGGCCCAGGCAAGTCCAATCTTCCATTCGAGTTGCGAAGGAAAGCTGGGGATTGCTCTCGAGTGACTGCAGGGCCAATAGACCTCATCTAGGCTTGTGTCCAGAAGCCAATGTCCCTCTCCAGGGGCGACAGGGATCTCG
>NW_011466816.1:0-510 GCF_000754665.1 Bison bison bison | reverse complement strand
GGTACAAAGGAATTTATTTACAAAACAAAAATAGACTCACAGATTGGGAGGTTGAGATTGACACAGACACATTACTATATATAAAACAGATAATAAGGACCTACTGGGTAACACAGGGAGCTCTACACAATACTCTGATGCCTATACATGAAAAGAATCCATAAAAGAATTGATATACGTGTAACTGATTCATTTTGCTGTACACCTGAAACTAACACAACACTGTAAATCAACTATATTATTCCAATAAAAATTAATTTAAAACAACAACAACAAAAAAAAAACAAAGTCATCTCACCGTCTCCACTGCAAACCTGGAAGTACTTTGAAGGTACGAATGCAGTTTACATAATGGTTCTCATCCACAAAAATACGACACACATTTGGTACAACACTGTGCAATCCAGGAGCCCTCAACACTAGGGTATTTTAATACTCATTTAAAACTTACTCTTTTCCAAAAACAATTATTTGAGATATTCAGTTCAGTCACTCAGACATGTCCAACCC
>NW_011466815.1:0-518 GCF_000754665.1 Bison bison bison | reverse complement strand
ATGCTTATTGCCTGCTGATTGCGTGGTTCGTGTCTACTCAGCTCTTTGAGTATTGCCCAATGAGGTCCCTGTCGGGCGCACTTGCCGGGGACCAGCCCCAGCTGATCGAGGGTATTTGAAGGAGAGATGGCCTAGACGACTATTTATATGCTAATCAGAGATGTCAAGAATAATAGAATGAGGAGAACTCAGTAGGAAAATTCGGTGGAGAAAAGAGACTGAGTAGCTTGGTTTACGCGGGAGACCAATCAAACATCAAGACAAGAAGTTTACACCACTTACGTAGGCCGCAGGTGCCCTCTCGAATGGAGGAAGGTGCCTCACCCTAGACACCTTCTCGAGTGGGTCTTAGCAGCCCAGGCATAATTAGTAAGCGTGGTGGGTTCCGCGCTCCAGATGGAGACTCAGCTGGAAGTTAAAGGGAAGAATGACAAGGAACTTTATTAATTGGAGCTTTAGGTTAACTCTTTGACAGAGCGAGATGGTGGTGGGGGACAGCCCCCAGTGAAATCAGAGGT
>NW_011466814.1:0-504 GCF_000754665.1 Bison bison bison | reverse complement strand
GGTTTGCTAGCCCAAATTATTTCGCTCAGATAGCGCTCAGGGTATTCTGGCCAGATTCTTACTCTCAGTGATGCAGCCCGCGCCGCGCCTCCCTGCCCAGCCCCGGCTTGCTAATGGCGGATGCAGGCGTCTGCGCTGCTTCTCCGCTGGGGAGTTACCGTAGGGCTCACAATCTGCGTAGTTTTAATTGTTTATTTATTTTTTTCTCCCTGTTATGTTACCCTCTGTGCTTCCAAAGCTCGGCACAGATTCGGCAGTGAGAAGGTTTCCTGGTGTTTGGAAACTTCTCTCTTTTTAAGATTCCCTTCCCAGGACGGAACTCCGTCCCTCCCTCTTTTGTCTTCTTTTTTTTGTTTTTAATATTTTTTCCTACCTCCTTTCGAAGAGTTGGGTTGCTTTTCTGGGTGCCTGATGTCCTCTGCCGGCATTCAGAAGTTGTTCTGTGGATTTTACTCGACGTTTAAATGCTCTTTTGATGAATTTGTGGGGGAGAAAGTGTTCTCC
>NW_011466813.1:0-591 GCF_000754665.1 Bison bison bison | reverse complement strand
GCTGAAAGGTCAGAGCCGCGCGGTTTTCCCAAGCAGCCTAGTGTCCGCTGCAAGTCCAAGGGCCAGAACCCTGATCTCTGGCCGGCTGGCCCAGCCCTGCTTCTGGCACTTTGGAGGCCAGCGGGCCCTTGACCACCTGCTGGGATGGGAAAGGGAAGGGTCCACGAATTGCACCCTGAAACTTAGTAGGGTGCATGGGTTTCAAAACCCGGTGGCGCCCAGGCAGAAAACAAGGGAGGAGGGCACCCTGCTGCCCTTTCATGGCAGCATCTGTGGCTGTCCTGCTGAGGGGGCCTTTCCATGGGGACCGTGTGCAGTACAAGTTTGGTGTTTTGGAACCGAATAATTAGAACGTGTAAAAATTGTAAATGATGTGGTGGTTTGATTCAAACAAAACAAAACAAAAAACCAAGCTCCAAGTTTTTTGCAAATTTAGGTCTTAATATTGAAGGCCTGTATTCCTTCCACTGTGGCATTGTACGAAGAAATGTGCGGGTTTTTAGTTTTTTTAAACTTGATTTTTGTTTTTCTTTTTTTAGAAAAGATTCCGAAAAATGAGGGAAACAGGAAGCCCAGAGGTGCCCCTGTAGT
>NW_011466812.1:0-501 GCF_000754665.1 Bison bison bison | reverse complement strand
GAAGAACCCGATGCCCGGACACCTCTCTGAACTCCACCCTGTGAATGAAGTCCACACGAATGGGCAGTTTTTCCGTGCAACCGTTCGGAAAAAAACCCAGGTTGCAAATACAGCTCGACAAGCGGCCTCTCTCCCCGGGGACATCTCGAGAGGCAAGCGGAGTTCCATGCCTCAACCCAAGACGAGGCCTGACTCTCCTGTCCCCAGTCTGCAGGGACCCTGCGATCGGAGTCTGAAATCAGAGGTACCCTGCGGTTCCTGCCTCAACTGGAGATGAGGCCCTCTTCCAATGCACCAAACCCAGTGGGGTCCCGAGAGGCCCCTCACACCTCCAGTTTCCCCGGCTTCTCAGAGCCACCATGAGAAGCTCCCTGAGGTCACCTGCACAAGTCGAGGGAACCCAGGGTTTCCTGCCTCAACCCGAGAAAGACCTCAAGAGACCTTCTTCAACGCGTCTCGAGGCCAGATTCCCCAACCATGGCTCGGGAGCAATGAGGCGCT
>NW_011466811.1:0-514 GCF_000754665.1 Bison bison bison | reverse complement strand
TGAGGATAGCTCAGTAGGAAAATTCGGTGGAGAAAAGAGACTGAGTAGCTTGGTTTACGCGGGAGACCAATCAAACTTCAAGACAAGGAGTTTGCACCACTTACGTAGGCCGCAGGCGCCCTCCTGAATAGCGAAAGGTGCCTCACGCTAGACACCTTCTCGAGTGGGTCTTAGCAGCCCAGGCATAATTAGTAAGCGTGGTGGGTTCCGCGCTCCAGATGGAGACTCAGCTGGAAGTTAAAGGGAAGAATGACAAGGAACTTTATGAATTGGAGCTGTAAGTTAAGTCTTTGACAGAGAGAGCAAGATGGTGGTGGGGGACAGCCCCCAGTGAAATCAGAGGTGAGAGCACAAAGCAATACAGTAGGCAGACTCTGGTTTTTTGGGGGGAGATGCTCGAGAATATCCGGGTGGAGTCCTGAGGCTCGATCCCGCATTTGCGTATGCCGAGCCTCCTTCCTCATGACCTTTGTCCAGAGTGGAATGCCTCCCAGGCTCCCGGCACATGATCAGT
>NW_011466810.1:0-511 GCF_000754665.1 Bison bison bison | reverse complement strand
CTTGTAAAGAAATGCAAGCTGGAACAAGGAATTATCTGAAACTCAACTGAACCCACACTGCCCACAACGGCTCCAGAGAAATTCCTAGATATAGTTTTTCTATTATCAACCTTCTAATTGTTTAAAATTTATTTATTATTTTTTCCTTTCTTACTTTTTTTTTTTAATTTTACTAATATTGTATTGGTTTTGCCATACATCCACATGAATCTGTCATGGTTGTACACGTGTTACCCATCCTGAACCTCCCTCCCACTCCCACCCTATACCATCCTTCTGTGTCATCCTAGTACACCAACCCCAAGCATCCTGTAACCTGCATCAAACCTGGGCTGGCGATTCGTTTCTTACATGATATTATACATGTTTCAATGCCATTCTCCCAAATCATCCAACCCTCTTCCTCTCCCACAGAGTCCAAAAGACTGTTCTATACATCTGTGTCTCTTTTGCTGTCTCACATACAGGGTTATCGTTACCATCTTTCTAAATTCCATAGACATGTGTTAGT
>NW_011466809.1:610-716 GCF_000754665.1 Bison bison bison | reverse complement strand
GTGGAGTCCCGAGAGGCCCCCCCCCACCTTCAGTTTCCCTGACTTCTCAGAGCCACCATGAGAAGCCCCCTGAGGTCACCTGCACAAGTCGAAGGAAGCCAGGGTT
>NW_011466809.1:0-510 GCF_000754665.1 Bison bison bison | reverse complement strand
GGGAAGCCAGGGTTTCCTGCCTCAACCCGAGAAAGACCTCGAGAGACCTTCTTCAACACGTCTCGAGGCCAGGTTCCCCTACCATGACTCGAGAGCAATGACGCGCTCCCCCTCGCCACTGGCATGGAGACCCGACTTCCCTGGCGCCCCACGAGAGGCTCACTGACCTCGCCGTCGTACCTCGTGAGAAACCGCACCCTGGGGCCGCCGCTCGAGAACCACACCGAGCCTCCCCCGTCATCGCGGAGATGAGGGCCTTCGTCTCCTGCATGGCCTAGAGGCCAACCTCCCGACCTCTCTCCAAACGCCTCAGGAGGCTTGACTCCCTTTAATCCACCCAGGGAGCTCCAAGAGATACCAGTCGCGACTCGAGAGCAGAGCGGGGTTCTTTGCTTCCACTCGAGATGAATGCCTGTCTCCCCGGGTGCGTCTGGAATGCAACCCCGAGATCCCGGTCGCCCCTGGAGAGGAACATTGGCTTCTGGACACAAGCCTAGATGAGGTCTATTG
>NW_011466808.1:0-501 GCF_000754665.1 Bison bison bison | reverse complement strand
GAAAGGTCAGAGCCGCGCGGTTTTCCCAAGCAGCCTAGTGTCCGCTGCAAGTCCAAGGGCCAGAACCCTGAACTCTGGCCGGCTGGCCCAGCCCTGCTTCTGGCACTTTGGAGCCCAGCGGGCCCTCGACCACCTGCTGGGATGGGAAAGGGAAGGATCCACGAATTGCACCCTAGAAACTTAGTAGGGTGCATGGGTTTCAAAACCCGGTGGCAGCCCAGGCAGAAAACAAGGGAGGAGGGCACCCTGCTGCCCTTTCATGGCAGCATCTGTGGCTGTCCTGCTGAGGGGGCCTTTCCATGGGGACCGTGTGCAGTACAAGTTTGGTGTTTTGGAACCGAATAATTAGAACGTGTAAAAATTTTAAATGATGTGGTGGTTTGATTCAAACAAAACAAAACAAAACAAAACAAAAAACCAAGCTCCAAGTTTTTTGCAAATTTAGGTCTTAATATTGAAGGCCTGTGTTCCTTCCACTGTGGCATTGTACGAAGAAATGTG
>NW_011466807.1:0-506 GCF_000754665.1 Bison bison bison | reverse complement strand
CATGAGGAAGGAGGCTCGGCATACGCAAAGGCGGGATCGAGCTTCAGGAGTCCCTCTGGAAATTCTCGAGCATATACCCCCAAAACCAGAGTCTGCCTACTTTCTGCTTGTGCTTTCACCTAAACCTCTGACTTTACGGGGGGCTCTCCCCCACTACCTCTCTCTGAAAAAAGAGTTAGCTTACAGTTCCAGTTAATAATTCCTGGGTGTGACAGTGTTTAACCTACAGACTTCTTTGGAAATCCTCTAGCCTGCCTGAATAGGTTTTTCCGGCCACATGTGACTGTTCAGAGCCTCCCAACTGTGAGAGGCAGGAGATGTTCTAAACTGTCTAAACACAGATTCTTTTGAGTAATTAAAAGATTGATTAGAAATTGTATTGTTGAATGGTTTTTCACTTGTTGGGCCATTGTTTGCTGCTAAGTTTCCATATCCCTTACCTGCTGTGTCCCTGGCAGTGTATTGATTAATATAATTGGTGTAAGTAGTAGCTTTAATGTTTGTAA
>NW_011466806.1:0-551 GCF_000754665.1 Bison bison bison | reverse complement strand
ACGTCTGGAATGTCGTCGTGAGACCGGCCTCATCCGTGAGGTGCGACCGGAAGGTCGGGAACCCCTTCCAGACAAAGCAGGGGAGTCGACACTCCTGTCGAGATCAGGAGGGTAGAAGGGGCTCAGAGGAAGTGGGGCCGGAAAACCACGGTGCTCCTCTCGAGGGAGACCGGGATGTCGGGGAACTTTGTATGTTGCCTCAAGGGTGCCAAGTACCGTATGGACCTCCAATTCCTAACGTGGGACTTCTCCTGAGACGCTGCAGCGGGAAAGGGCTTCATCTTGCGATGACGGGGGAACCACGTGGTTTTTCTCGAGTTGCGGCGGGATTCTCGAGTTAGGACCGGGAATTCAGGATGCCTCTTGTGTTGCCCAGGGAAGTCCAATCTTCCATTCGAGTTGCGAAGGAAAGCTGGGGATTGCTCTCGAGTGACTGCAGGGCCAATAGACCTCATCTAGGCTTGTGTCCAGAAGCCAATGTTCCTCTCCAGGGGCGACCGGGATCTCGGGGTTGCATTCCAGATGCACCCGGGGAGACAGGCATTCATCTC
>NW_011466805.1:0-517 GCF_000754665.1 Bison bison bison | reverse complement strand
CCCACAGCAAACATTATCCTCAATGGTGAAAAAAATTGAAAAGCATTTCCTCTAAAGTCAGGAACAAGACAAGGGTGCCCACTTTCACCATTACTATTCAACATAGTTTTTGGAAGTTTTTGGCCACAGCAATCAGAGCAGAAAAAGAAATAAAAGGAATCCAAATTGGAAAAGAAGAAGTAAAACTCTCACTATTTGCAGATGACATGATCCTCTACATAGAAAACCCTAAAGATTCCACCAGAAAATTACTAGAAATAATCAATGACTAGAGTAAAGTTGCAGGATATAAAATCAACACACAGAAATCCCTTGCATTCCTATACACTAATAATGAGAAAACAGAAAGAGAAATTAAGGAAACAATTCCATTCACCATTGCAACGGAAAGAATAAAATACTTAGGAATATATCTACCTAAAGAAACTAAAGACCTATATATAGAAAACTATAAAACACTGGTGAAAGAAATCAAAGAGGACACTAATAGATGGAGAAATATACCATGTTCATGGAT
>NW_011466804.1:0-529 GCF_000754665.1 Bison bison bison | reverse complement strand
AGGGGGACGTGGATATGTGTGGTGAATACACACAAGGAATAGATGTATGTTGCAGATTGAAGTTAGTGCTTGAGCTTTAGGCAGTAGGAAGCACTTAGAAATATTGAATCAAGACTGCCACATGCAGAGAGGTTTGCTGAGAAGAGGAGAGG
Source organism: Bison bison bison (assembly GCF_000754665.1). Lineage (NCBI taxonomy): Eukaryota > Metazoa > Chordata > Mammalia > Artiodactyla > Bovidae > Bison > Bison bison. The sequence continues at coordinate 377 of NW_011466804.1, read as the reverse complement.
AAATCAGAGGAAAGGGAATGGGAACAAGGGCCTCGGTTGGAAGGACTTGCTCAGAAAGCAAGAGAGGCAATTCATTGCTTAGAGGTAGGAAAAAAAGGTGCCAAGGTTACGGAAGATTCTGGTAGCTCCCAACATCTTGGAGGGTGATCTTTTTCGTGTGTCTGCGGTTGCTAATCTTTCTAAAACAAAACATTGTTTTGAAAATAAAGGTTGAAAACTAGTCAAGTCTGAAGGCTGGGGTTTTGAGTTGTTAGTAAAAATCTTGGAAGGGTCATGTAAAAAATAACAGAAATTGTAGAACAGCAACAGTTAGATCTTAACTCCGATTTAAAAGTACATTTTGAGCTTCTATCATGTGTTAGATCTAACTTCTTAAT
>NW_011466803.1:0-565 GCF_000754665.1 Bison bison bison | reverse complement strand
GAGGGCCTCATCTCCAGTTGAGGCAGGAACCTCAGGGTTCCTCTGATTTTCAGACTCCGATCGCAGGGTCCCTGCGGACGGGGGACAGGAGAGTCAGGCCTCGTCTTGGGTTGAGGCATGGAACTCCGCTTGCCTCTCGAGGTGTCCCCGGGGAGAGAGGCCACTTGTCGAGCGGTATTTGGAACCTGGGGGTCTTTTCCGGACGATGCACGGGCGAGTCACTGCCCCTTCGTGTTGACTTCATTCACAGGGTGGAGTTCGGAGAGGTGTCCGGACATCGGGTTCTTACCAAGAGGGGACCGGGAAATCGGGGTGCTTCGCAATGTGGAAGCACCCACGAGGCCACGTCTGGAATGTCGTCGTGAGCCCGGCCTCATCCTGAGGTGCGACCGGAAGTTCGGGAACCCCTTCCAGACAAAGCAGGGGAGTCGACCCTCCTGTGCAGATCAGGAGGGTAGAAGGGGCTCAGAGGAAGTGGTGCCGGAAAACCTCGGTGTTCCTCTCCAGGGAGACCGGGATGCCGGGGAACTTTGTGGGGGCGCATCAAGGGTGCCAAGTACCGTTT
>NW_011466802.1:0-525 GCF_000754665.1 Bison bison bison | reverse complement strand
TGCAGTCACCATCTGCAGTGATTTGGAGCCCAGAAAATAAAGTCTGACACTGTTTCCACTGTTTCCCCCATCTATTTCCCATGAAGTGATGGGACCAGATGCCATGAACTTAGTTTCTGAATGTTGAGCTTTAAGCCAACTTTTTTCACTCTCCTCTTTCACTTTCATCAAGAGGCTTTTTAGTTCCTCTTCACATTCTGCCATAAGGGTGGTGTCATCTGCATATCTGAGGTTATTGATATTTCTCCCAGCTAACGGCTTATTTCTTCATGTTTTGAATGACATTTTATTAGGAAGTGATATTCTTTGGAATTCAGAGAAATATTTGAAAAATGTAAGTTCTTCCCAAAGAATATTTGCATGTTCTTTTGCTGGGCTCTTGGGGTCACTACCAGTCCAGAATCACTTTGGCTTAATTATTGGCTTGGATTTTAAGTCACACAGTAGTATGAATATCCATGGTCTTGGGGTGATGTAGGGAAAAAGGAATCTTAGCTTGGTGTGTGAGAGTTAGGTAAAGGAGGT
>NW_011466801.1:0-558 GCF_000754665.1 Bison bison bison | reverse complement strand
GCCGAGAAAGACCTCGAGAGACCTTCTTCAACGCGTCTCGAGGCCAGATTCCCCTACCATGGCTCGGGACCAGTGACGCGCTCCCCCTCGCCACTCGCATGGAGCCCCGACTTCCCTGGCGCCCCTCGAGAGGCTCACTGACCTCGCCGTCGTACCTCGTGAGAAACCGCACCCTGGGGCCGCCGCTCGAGAACCACCCCGAGACTCCCCCGTCAACGCGGAGATGAGGGCCTTCGTCTCCTGCATGGCCTAGAGGCCAATCTCGCGACCTCTCTCCAAACGCCTCAGGAGGCTTGACTCCCTTTAGTCCACCCAGTGAGCTCCACGAGATACCCGTCGCCACTCGAGAGCAGAGCGGGGTTCTTTGCTTCCACTCGAGATGAATGCCTGTCTCCCCGGGTGCGTCTGGAATGCAACCCCGAGATCCCGGTCGCCCCTGGAGAGGAGCATTGGCTTCTGGACACAAGCCTAGAGGAGGTCCATTGGCCTGCAGTCACTCGAGAGCAATCCCCAGCTTTCCTTCGCAACTCGAATGGAAGGTTGGACTTCCCTGGGCCA
>NW_011466800.1:0-530 GCF_000754665.1 Bison bison bison | reverse complement strand
GCTCCCCCTTGCCACTCGCATGGAGACCCCGACTCCCTGGCGCCAACGAGAGGCTCACTGACCTCGCCGTCGTACCTCGTGAGAAACCACACCCTGGGGCCGCCGCTCGAGAACCACCCGAGACTCCCCCGTCATCGCGGAGATGAGGGCCTTCGTCTCCTGCATGGCCTAGAGGCCAACCTCGCGACCTCTCTCCAAACGCCTCAGGAGGCTTGACTCCCTTTAGTCCACCCAGTGAGCTCCAAGAGTTACACGTCGCGACTCGAGAGCAGAGCGGGGTTCTTTGCTTCCACTCGAGATGAATGCCTGTCTCCCCGGGTGCGTCTGGAATGCAACCCCGAGATACCTGGTCGCCCCTGGAGAGGAACATTGGCTTCTGGACCCAAGCCTAGCTGAGGTCTACTGGCCCTGCAGTCACTCGAGAGCAATCCCCAGCTTTCCTTCGCAACTCGAATGGAAGATTGGACTTCCTTGGGCCAACACAAGAGGCATCCCGAATTCCCCGTCGTAACTCGAGAATCCCGCCGCAA
>NW_011466799.1:0-505 GCF_000754665.1 Bison bison bison | reverse complement strand
GTTGCGGCGGGATTCTCGAGTTATGACGGGGAATTCGGGATGCCTCTTGTGTTGGCCCAGGGAAGTCCAATCTTCCATTCGAGTTGCGAAGGAAAGCTGGGGATTGCTCTCGAGTGACTGCAGGGCCAATAGACCTCATCTGGGCTTGTGTCCAGAAGCCAATGTTCCTCTCCGGGGGCGACCAGGATCTCGGGGTTGCATTCCAGACGCACCCGGGGAGACAGGCATTCATCTCGAGTGGAAGCAAAGAACCCCGCTCTGCTCTCGAGTCGCGACGCGTATCTCTTGGAGCTCACTGGGTGGAATAAAGGGAGTCAAGCCTCCTGAGGCGTTTGGACAGAGGTCGCGAGGTTGGCCTCTAGGCCATTCAGGAGACGAAGGCCCTCATCTCCGCGATGACGGGGGAGTCTCGGGGTGGTTCTCGAGCGGCGGCCCCAGGGTGCGGTTTCTCACGAGGTACGACGGTGAGGTCAGTGAGCCTCTCGTGGGGCGCCAGGGAAGTCGG
>NW_011466798.1:0-506 GCF_000754665.1 Bison bison bison | reverse complement strand
TAGGAATGCAAGGGATTTCTGTGTGTTTGATTTTTATATCCTGTCAACTTTACTATAGTTATTGATTAGTTCTTAGAATTTTTTGGTGGAGTCTTTAGGGTTTTCTATGTAGAGGATCATGTCATCTGCAAATAGTGAGAGTTTTACTTCTTCTTTTCAAATTTGGATTCCTTTTATTTCTTTTTCTGCTCTGATTGCTGTGGCCAAAACTTCCAACACTATGTTGAATAGTTATGGTGAAAGTGGGCACCCTTGTCTTGTTCCTGACTTTAGAGGAAATGCTTTCAATTTTTCACCATTGAGGATAATGTTTGCTGTGAGTTTGTCATATATAGCTTTTATTATGTTGAGGTATGTTCCTTCTATTCCTGCTTTCTGGAGAGTTTTTATCATAAATGGGTGTTGAATTTTGTCAAAGGCTTTCTCTGCATCTATTGAGATAATCATATGGTTTTTATCTTTCAATTTGTTAATGTGGTGTATTACATTGATTGATTTGCGGATAT
>NW_011466797.1:0-507 GCF_000754665.1 Bison bison bison | reverse complement strand
ATCGCAGTGAGGCCCAATCGGACTCATGTGAAGTGGTCCTCCTTGGAGTTTTGGAGTTGAGCCTCTCCAATCATTAGTGACGTGGAGCAGATGACCTTTTGGAAATGCAGATGCAATGCTGTCACCTCCCTGCTCCAACGGCTCTCGTATTTTCCCAGCATATTGAAGATACGACCACTTCCCTTCAGGCTTGCTCCTCACGTTCTTCTCTGATGTCTTTTGCCTGGAATGGCCCTCTGCTACTCTTTGGCTTCCATCCCATAGGGCGTTTTTCGTTTCTTGAATGTCCTAAGTTTCCCTGGTCACATAAGCCTTCCAAGATAGCTATTTTCCCGGCCTGAAATTCTTCCTGCATCTCAACCCTGGTTTACCTAGGTTCAACCTATGGACCTCAACGAAATGGTGCCTCTGGAAAGCCTTCCCTGACACCCAGGTTTTGTGGTGAGGGAAGAGGCCCCTCTATAGGTTCTCAAAGGATCTGCCTGTGATGTATCATTAGAGTCGTCT
>NW_011466796.1:0-509 GCF_000754665.1 Bison bison bison | reverse complement strand
TGGGGCAGGGAGGGCTACACGCGCCGTGACGGGGGCAGACCCAGGTGGCTGAGGCACTGCGAGCGCACGCCAGTGTCATTTGTTTGCAGCCATCCCTCCCTCCCTCCCCATAGCGCGACTGAAGAAAGAGAAGAAATACAGCTCCACCCACCAGAACACCGACACAAGCTTCCCTAACCAGGAAACCTTGACAAGCCACCTCTACATACCTACACACAGCGAGGAAACGCCACAATAAAGAGAACTCCACAAACTGCCAGAATACAGAAAGGACTCCCAAACTCAGCAATTTAAACAAGATGAAGAGACAGAGGAATACCCAGCAGATAAAGGAACAGGATAAATGCCCACCAAACCAAACAAAAGAGGAAGAGATAGGGAATCTACCTGATAAAGAATTCCAAATAATGATAGTGAAATTGATCCAAAATCTTGAAATTAAAATGGAATCACAGATAAATAGCCTGGAGACAAGGATTGAGAAGATGCAAGAAAGGTTTAACAAGGAC
>NW_011466795.1:0-517 GCF_000754665.1 Bison bison bison | reverse complement strand
ACGCAGCACAGCTGGCAATGTCAAGGAGATGACAGGCAGGAACGTGCAGCTCAGCAGGCCATGTTAAGCAGATGAGCAGACAGTAATCAGGCAGCTCTGCAGGCCGTGATCACGTGACTGATCATGCACTGATCACATGGCTCTCATGAACTAATCACGTGATTACGCATGCACAGAACACGTAACTCTATGCACTGATCACGTGGCTATCATGCACTGATCACTTGGCTGATCATGCAATTATCACGTGGCTATCATGCACTGCTCACGTGGCTATCATGCACTGTTCACCTGACTGATCATGCACTGATCACGTGGCTATCATGCACTGCTCACGTGGCTGATCATGCAATGATCACGTAGTTACCATGTACTGGTCACGTGACTGATCATGCACTGATCACATGACTATTCATCAACTGATCACGTGGGTATCAGGCACTGATCACGTGGATATCATTCACTGATCACTTGGCTGATCATACACTGTTCACGTGACTGATCATGCAATGATCAT
>NW_011466794.1:0-507 GCF_000754665.1 Bison bison bison | reverse complement strand
GTCGGGAACCCCTTCCAGACAAAGCAGGGGAGTCGACCCTCCTGTGGAGATCAGGAGGGTAGAAGGGGCTCAGAGGAAGTGGTGCCGGAAAACCTCGGTGTTCCTCTCCAGGGAGACCGGGATGCCGGGGAACTTTGTGGGGGCGCATCAAGGGTGCCAAGTACCGTTTCGACCTCCAATTCCTAACGTGGGACTTCTCCTGAGACGCTGTAGCGGAAAAGGGCTTCATCTTGCGATGACGGGGGAACCACGTGGTTGTACTCGAGTTACGGCGGGATTCTCGAGTTACGAAGGGAATTCGGGATGCCTCTTGTCGTTGGCCCAGGGAAGTCCAATCTTCCATTCGAGTTGCGAAGGAAACGCTGGGGATTGCTCGTCGAGTGACTGCAGGGCCAACAGACCTCAGTCTGGGCTTGTGTCCAGAAGACCAATGTTCCTCTCCAGGGGCGACCGGGATCTCGGGGTTGCATTCCAGACGCACCCGGGGAGACAGGCATTCATCTCGAG
>NW_011466793.1:0-520 GCF_000754665.1 Bison bison bison | reverse complement strand
CACGTCGCGACTCGAGAGCAGAGCGGAGTTCTTTGCTTCCACTCGAGATGAATGCCTGTCTCCCCGGGTGTGTCTGGAATGCAACCCCGAGAACCCTGTCGCCCCTGGAGAGGAACACTGGCTTCTGGACAGAAGCCTAGATGAGGTTTCTTGGCCCTGCAGTCACTCGAGAGCAATCCCCAGCTTTCCTTCGCAACTCGAATGGAAGATTGGACTTCCCTGGGCCAACACAAGAGGTAACCTGAATTCCCCGTCGTAACTCGAGAATCCCGCCGCAACTCGAGAAAACCACGTGGTTCACCCGTCATCGCAAGATGAAGCCATTTCCCGCTACAGCGCCTCAGGAGAAGTCCCACGTTAGTTATTGGAGGTCGAAACGGTACTTGGCACCCTTGATGCGACCCACAAAGTTCCCCGGCATCCCGGTCTCCCTCGAGAGGAACACCGAGGTTTTCCGGCACCACTTCCTCAGAGCCACTTCTACCCTCCTGATCTGGACAGGAGGGTCGACTCCCCTGCT
>NW_011466792.1:0-522 GCF_000754665.1 Bison bison bison | reverse complement strand
ACTGATCACGTGTTTATCAGGCAGTGATCAGTGACTGACAGGCGCTGATCAGGGGACTGTGCACGCACTAATCAGGTGGCTGATCAGGAACTGACCACCTGACCGCGCACGCAGTGATCACGTGGCTGATCGTTCACTGATCACCTGTTTATCATACGGTGACCACTTGACTGAGAGGCGCTGATCACGTGACTGTGCCGTCAATGATCACATGGCTGAGCAGGCACTGATATCGTGACTGAGCATGCACTGATCATGTGCCGGGAGCCCGGGAGGCATTCCACTCTGGACAAAGGTCATGAGGAAGTTGGCTCGGGATACGCAAATACGGGATCGAGCCTCAGGAGTCCACCCAGGATATTCTCGAGCATCTCCCCCCCAAAAAAACCAGAGTCTGCCTACTGTATTGCTTTGTGCTCTCACCTCTGATTTCACTGGGGGCTGTCCCCCACCCCCGTCTCGCTCTCTCTGTCAAAGAGTTAACTTACAGCTCCAATTCATAAAGTTCCTTGTCATTCTTCC
>NW_011466791.1:0-527 GCF_000754665.1 Bison bison bison | reverse complement strand
TCCAAGAGATACCCGTCGCGACTCGAGAGCAGAGCGGGGGTCCTGGCTTCCACTCGAGATGAATGCCTGTCTCCCCGGGTGCGTCTGGAATGCAACCCCGAGATCCCGGTCGCCCCTGGAGAGGGACATTGGCTTCTGGACACAAGCCTAGATGAGGTCTATTGGGCCTGCAGTCACTCGAGAGCAATCCCCAGCTTTCCTTCGCAACTCGAATGGAAGATTGGACTTCCCTGGGCCAACACAAGAGGCATCCTGAATCCCCCGTCGTAACTCGAGAATCCCGCCGCAACTCGAGAAAAACCACGTGGTTCCCCCGTCATTGCAAGATGAAGCCCTTTCCCGAGACAGCGTCTCAGGAGAAGTCCCACGTTAGGAATTGGAGGTCGAAACGGTACTTGGCACCCTTGATGCGCCCCACCAAGTTCCCCGGCATCCCGGTCTCCCTGGAGAGGAACACCGAGGTTTTCCGGCACCACTTCCTCTGAGCCCCTTCGACCCTCCTGATCTCGACAGGAGGGTCGACTCCC
>NW_011466790.1:0-529 GCF_000754665.1 Bison bison bison | reverse complement strand
TTTGTGGGGGCGCATCAAGGGTGCCAAGTACCGTTTCGACCTCCAATTCCTAACGTGGGACTTCTCCTGAGACGCTGTAGCGGGACAGGGCTTCATCTTGCGATGACGGGGGAACCACGTGGTTTTTCTCGAGTTGCGGCGGGATTCTCGAGTTCCGACGGGGAATTCGGGATGCCTCTTGTGTTGGCCCAGGGAAGTCCAATCTTCCATTCGAGTTGCGAAGGCAAGCTGGGGATTGCTCTCGACTGACTGCAGGGCCAATAGACCTCACTCTAGGCTTGTGTCCAGAAGCCAATGTTCCTCTCCAGGGGCGACCGGGATCTCGGGGTTGCATTCCAGACGCACCCGGGGAGACAGGCATTCATCTCGAGTGGAAGCAAAGAACCCCGCTCTGCTCTCGAGTCGCGACGGGTATCTCTTGGAGTCACTGGGTGGACTAAAGGGAGTCAAGCCTCCTGAGGCGTTTGGAGAGAGGTCGCGAGGCTGGCCTCGAGGCCATGCAGGAGACGAAGGCCCTCATCTCCGCGAT
>NW_011466789.1:0-524 GCF_000754665.1 Bison bison bison | reverse complement strand
TGCCAAGTACCGTTTCGACTCCAATACCTAACGTGGGACTTCTCCTGAGACACTGTAGCGGGAAAGGGCTTCATCTTGCGATGACGGGGGAACCACGTTGGATTTTTCGCGAGTTTTTGGCAGGATTCTCGAGTTACGACGGGGGAATTCAGGATGCTTCTTGTGTTGGCCCAGGGAAGTCCAATCTTCCATTCGAGTTGCGAAGGAAAGCTGGGGATTGCTCTCGAGTTACTGCAGGGCCAACACACCTCATCTAGGCTTGTGTCCAGAAGCCAGTGTTCCTCTCCAGGTGCGAAAGGGATCTCGGGGTTGCATTCCAGACGCACCCGGGGAGACAGGCATCCTTCTGGAGTGGAAGCAAAGAACCCCGCCCTGCTCTCGAGTCGCGACGGGTATCTCTTGAAGCTCACTGGGTGGACTAAAGGGAGTCAAGCCTCCTGAGGCGTTTGGAGAGAGGTCGAGAGATTGGTCTCTACGCCATACAGGAGACGAAGGACCTCAAGTCGCGATGACGGGGGAGGCTC
>NW_011466788.1:0-517 GCF_000754665.1 Bison bison bison | reverse complement strand
TCTCGGGGTTGCATTCCAGACGACCCGGGGAGACAGGCATTCATCTCGAGTGGAAGCAAAGAACCCGCTCTGCTCTCGATTCGCGACGGGTATCTCTTGGAGCTCACTGGGTGGACTAAAGGGAGTCAAGCCTCCTGAGGCGTTTGGAGAGAGGTCGCGAGGTTGGCCTCTAGGCCATGCAGGAGACGAAGGCCCTCATCTCCGCGATGACGGGGGAGTCTCGGGGTGGTTCTCGAGCGGCGGCCCCAGGGTGCGGTTTCTCACGAGGTACGACGGCGAGGTCAGTGAGCCTCTCGTGGGGCACCAGGGAAGTCGGGTCTCCATGCGAGTGGCGAGGGGGAGCGCGTCATTGCTCTCGAGTCATGGTAGGGGAACCTGGCCTCGAGACGTGTTGAAGAAGGTCTCTCGAGGTCTTTATCGGGTTGAGGCATTAAACCCTGGCTTCCTTCGACTTGTGCAGGTGACCTCATGGGGCTTCCCATGGTGGCTCTGAGAAGTCAGGGAAACTGGAGGCGGG
>NW_011466787.1:0-525 GCF_000754665.1 Bison bison bison | reverse complement strand
TGTCTTCTAGATCTGTTCTAGACACTTCTGCCACTCCACAAACGTTTAGATTTATTCTCCACACTGCTTACAATGTGGTCTTGATTATAAATGAAATAGCACAAATAAAATACACCCAACTTAACATCAAAGTTCTTGATGAGTAATACAAGAACTTCCTTAAAAAGTCACATTTCCACATGAACAATTATATAAGAATAGATTTCTTCTGGCCAAGAATTTTAACCAGAAACTGGTAATAGTTACTGTCCTGCCCAGAACCAAACTAGGAGGCTAGGGCACAGAATTTGGATCCTGTATTTCCCTACGGTATGAATACAGGAAAATCAGTCCCTTACTGGACCAAAGCATATTCAGTCACCTCCTAAACAGGTGTGTAACCTGCTCTCCTTTCCTCTAGTCTGGCTCACCCCTCCTGTCACCTCCATGACCACCATGCTTCCTCTCAGTACCACCATCCACTATCCACACAGGGCAGGGGGTCCTCAGAACACAAACATGCCACCACCAGCCCCACATGCTCAG
>NW_011466786.1:0-531 GCF_000754665.1 Bison bison bison | reverse complement strand
AGGAGCCTCGGCATACGCAAAGGCGGGATCGAGCTTCACGGAGTCCCCCTGGAAATTCTCGAGCACTATACCCCCAAAACCAGAGTCTGCCTACTTTCTGCTTGTGCTTTCATCTAAACCTCTGACTTTACGGGTGGCTCTCCCCTACTACCTCTCTCTGAAAAAAGAGTTAGATTACAGTTCCAGTTAATAATTCCTTGGTGTGACAGTGTTTAACCTACAAACTCCTTTGGAAATCCTCTAGCCTGCCTGAATAGGTTTTTTCCGGCCATATGTGACTGTTCAGAGCCTCCCAACTGTGAGAGGCAGGAGATGTTCTAAACTGTCTAAACACAGATTCTTTTGAGTAGTTAAAAGATTGATTAGAAATTGTATTGGTGAATGGTTTTTCACTTGTTGGGCCATTGTTTGCTGCTAAGGTTCCATATCCCTTACCTGCTGTGTCCCTGGCAGTGTATTGATTAATATAATTGGTGTAAGTAGTAGCTTTAATATTTGTAACCTGGGACCCTTGAGTTAATTCTTTTTCTT
>NW_011466785.1:0-561 GCF_000754665.1 Bison bison bison | reverse complement strand
GCAGAGCGGGGGTTCTTTTGCTTCCACTCGAGATGAATGCCTGTCTCCCCGGGTGCGTCTGGAATGCAACCCCGAGATCCCGGTCGCCCCTGGAGAGGAACTTTGGCTTCTGGACACAAGCCTAGATGAGGTCTATTGGCCCTGCAGTCACTCGAGAGCCATTCCCAGCTTTCCTTCGCAACTCGAATGGAAGATTGGACTTCCCTGGGCCAACACAAGAGGCATCCCGAATTCCCCGTCGTAACTCGAGAATCCCGCCGCAACTCGAGAAAAACCACGTGGTTCCCCGTCACTCGCAAGATGAAGCCCTTTCCCGCTACAGCGTCTCGAGGTAGAAGTCCCACGTTAGGAATTGGAGGTCGAAACGGTACTTGGCACCCGTTGATGCGCCCCACAAAGTTCCCCGGCATCCCGGTCTCCCTGGAGAGGAACACCGAGGTTTTCCGGCACCACTTCGTCTGACCCCTTCTACCCTCCTGATCTCCACAGGAGGGTCGACTCCCCTGCTTTGTCTGAAAGGGGTTCCCGACCTTCCGGTCGCACCTCAGGATGAGGCCGGTC
>NW_011466784.1:0-501 GCF_000754665.1 Bison bison bison | reverse complement strand
TTTCGGGGGAACTTTGTGGGTCGCATCAAGGGTGCCAAGTGCCCTGTAGACCTCCAATTCCTAACGTGGGACTTCTCCTCAGACGCTGTAGCGGGAAAGGGCTTCATCTTGCGATGACGGGGGAGCCACGTGGTTTTTCTCGAGTTACGGCGGGATTCTCGAGTTACGACGGGGAATTCAGGCTGCCTCTTGTGTTGGCCCAGGCAAGTCCAATCTTCCATTCGAGTTGCGAAGGAAAGCTGGGGATTGCTCTCGAGTGACTGCAGGGCCAATAGACCTCATCTAGGCTTGTGTCCAGAAGCCAATTCTCCTCTCCAGGGGCGACCGGGATCTCGGGGTTGCATTCCAGACGCACCCGGGGAGACAGGCATTCATCTCGAGTGGAAGCAAAGAACCCCGCTCTGCTCTCGAGTCGCGACGGGTATCTCTTGGAGCTCACTGGGTGGACTAAAGGGAGTCAAGCCTCCTGAGGCGTTTGGAGAGAGTTCGCGAGCTTGGCCT
>NW_011466783.1:0-529 GCF_000754665.1 Bison bison bison | reverse complement strand
GACTTCTCAGAGCCACCATGAGAAGCCCCCTGAGGTCACCTGCACAAGTCGAGGGAAGCCAGGGTTTCCTGCCTCAACCCGAGAAAGACCTCGAGAGACCTTCTTCAACACGTCTCGAGGCCAGATTCGCCCTACCATGACTCGAGAGCAATGACGCGCCTCCCCCTCGCCACTCGCATGGAGACCCGACTTCCCTGGCGCCCCACGAGAGGCTCACTGACCTCGCCGTCGTACCTCGTGAGAAACCGCACCCTGGGGCCGCCGCTCGAGAACCACCCCGAGACTCCCCCGTCATCGCGGAGATGAGGCCCTTCGTCTCCTGCATGGCCTAGAGGCCAACCTCGCGACCTCTCTCCAAACGCCTCAGGAGGCTTGACTCCCTTTAGTCCACCCAGTGAGCTCCAAGAGATACCCGTCGCGACTCGAGAGCAGAGCGGGGTCCTTTGCTTCCACTCGAGATGAATGCCTGTCCTCCCCCCGTGCGTCTGGAATGCAACCCCGAGATCCCTGTCGCCCCTGGGGAGGAACA
>NW_011466782.1:0-528 GCF_000754665.1 Bison bison bison | reverse complement strand
ATGTATAGACAGTCTTATGGACTTTGTGGGAGAGGGGAGAGGGTGGGAAGATTTGGGTAATGGCATTGAAACATGTAAAATATCATGTATGAACAAGTTGTCCGTCCAGGTTCGATGCACAATACTGGATGCTTGGGGCTAGTGCACTGGGACGACCCAGAGGGATGGTATGGGGAGGGAGGAGGGAGGAGGGTTCAGGATGGGGAACACATGTATGCCTGTGATGGATTCATTTTCATATTTGGCAAAACTAATACAATTATGTAAAGTTTAAAATAAATTAAAAAAAAATGGTAAGGGAGATAAAAGGAGGAAAAAGAAGGAACAAATGGTGGCGTCATCCCTACACTAATTTACAAGTAAAAGGCATTGAGACGCAGGGGAAGCAAGCATGATGCAGTGATCAGAGATTTTGGTGGCCTCACTAAGCGTTTTTTGATTCATTGTAAGACAAATGGGCTTCCCAGGTGGTGCTAGTGGTAAAAAACCTGCCTGCCAATGCAGGAGATGCAAGAGATGCAGGTTCAA
>NW_011466781.1:0-503 GCF_000754665.1 Bison bison bison | reverse complement strand
AATTAAAAATACTCTAGAAAGAATCAAGAGCAGGGTATCTGAACCAGAAAATGGATCAGTGTGTTGAAAGACAAAATGGTGGAAACAACTGCGGAAGGGCAGAATAAAAGTCAAAAGAATGAAAAGAACTGAGGATAGTCTCAGAGACCTCTTGGACAATGTTAAATGCACCAAGATTCAAATTATAGGGGTCCCAGAAGAAGAGAGAAAAATAAAGGGTATGAGAAAAGTTTAGAGGAGATTATACTTGAAAAACCCCCAACATGGAAAAGGAAATAGTCAATCAAGTCCAAGAGGTGCCAAGAGTCCCATTTGTGATAAACCCAAGGTGAAACAGCCCTAGACATATACTAAGCAAACTAAGGAAGATGAAACACAAAGAAAGAATATTAAAAGTAGCAAGTTAAAAGTAAGAAGTAACATCCAGTGGAAACCCCATATGTTTCACAGCTGATCTTTCAACAGAAACTCTGCAGGCCAGAAGAGAATGGCATGGCATATTT
>NW_011466780.1:0-518 GCF_000754665.1 Bison bison bison | reverse complement strand
GCACCACTTACGTAGGCCGCAGGCGTCCTTCCGTTCTCCCGAAGGAGAGGAGACACTGAGGCCTCCCCGGTCGGATCTTAGAAGCCCAGGCATAATTAGTAAGCATGGTGGGTTCCGCGCTCCAGATGGAGACTCAACCAGAGTGAGAGAGAGAGCGACATGGGGAGACCAGTATTTCGAGGAACTGATCCCCATTCTTTATTTTCCAGAGTCTGTTTTTATACACTGAGATGTTATACAAAAGTCACGTGGGGACAGCAGTCCTGACTTTTATTAAAGTCAGGTGCTTCACACAAATGTATACAGAGGTCGTTAGGGGTGTTACATCATCTTCTGGCCAGGGGGGCCTGCTGACTATTTACGACCCTCTCCTTGTGACAGCGGTCAGTCAATCAGGACACTTATTTCTCCAGGGCTGATTATTCTCAAAACAGATGCCACCCAAGTAAAGTTACATTCCTACAGGGTGAGGGTGTAGTGGGTTTTAGTTAAGGAAAGAATTTACTTAGCCTAAGGTC
>NW_011466779.1:0-525 GCF_000754665.1 Bison bison bison | reverse complement strand
CTGTGAGCAATCACATGTGGCCGGAGGAGCCTGTCAGGCAGGCTAGAGAACCTTCAGAGGAGTTTGTAGGTTAAAACACTCTTGTCACACCCAAGAGTTTTTATTGACTGGAGCTCTAGGTTAACTCCTTCTCCGAAAGAGGTGGTGGGGGACAGCCCCCCGTAAAGTCAGAGGTGTAGGTAAGAGCACAAAGTAGTAAAGTAGGCAGGCTCTGGTTATGGGGGTAGACGCTCGAGGATTTCCAGGGGGACTCCTGAGGCTCGATCCCGCCTTTGCGTATGTCGAGCCTCCTTCCTCATGACCTTTGTCACGGGCAGAGTATCTCACTCTGGCCCCCAACATCTCCCCCTTTTTTATTTCTTAAAACAGCCAGATGCAGCTCAGTCGCGAGCCTCTGAATGCTCTGCCGAAGAATTCTTACAATACAAGGAAGAATGATTATGAGAAGTAGAATTAGAAACTAGGGATATTAGACAGAATATTTTTCCAGAAATAAAGTTAGAGATGGTGTGAAAAAAGTCATTA
>NW_011466778.1:0-524 GCF_000754665.1 Bison bison bison | reverse complement strand
GTCTGTTTTTCCTTAAATACTTCGGCACTCAGATGTTGCCTTGGTGTCCATTACATGCTGTTCAAATTGAAAATCTGAGCCAATTGAGTAATGTAATGAGTGATCCTAAAAGTAAGTTAAGAAATACAGTGGGGGAAAGCAGTTTTTGTTTACAGAGATTATGTTAACAGGGTTGTATAGTTGTTATATTGGAGAAGGAAATGGCCACCCACTCCAGTGTTCTTGCCTGGAGAATCCCAGGGACGGGGGAGCCTGGTGGGCTGTCGTCTATGGGGTCACAGAGAGATGGACAGGGCTGAAGTGACTTAGCACTTAGCATAGCACCAGCCTCCAGGCGCCATGTTTTTAACTGTGTAACTAAATGAGCCTGCCTCCGTAGGAGGCTGCCAGGGGGCTGGCTGCTCTGAGGAGGCCAAGAAAAGTATGGAACACCCACCTCCTAAGAATAAGCCTTCGCTCTGAACACTTATACTCTCATTTGTCCTTGTGGTCGCCTCCATCCCGAAAGCTCTTTATCTCCATGT
>NW_011466777.1:0-517 GCF_000754665.1 Bison bison bison | reverse complement strand
TCCGGTCGCACCTCAGGATGAGGCCGGCTCTCACGACGACATTCCAGACGTGGCCTCGTGGGTGCTTCCACGTTGCGAAGCACCCCGATTTCCCGGTCCCCTTTTGATAAGAACCCGACGCCCGGACACCTCTCCGAACTCCACCCTGTGAATGAAGTCAACACGAAGGGGCAGTGACTCGCCCGTGCATCGTCCGGAAAAGACCCCCAGGTTCCAAATACCGCTCGACAAGTGGCCTCTCTCCCCGGGGACACCTCGAGAGGCAAGCGGAGTTCCATGCCTCAACCCAAGACGAGGCCTGACTCTCCTGTCCCCTGTCTGCAGGGACCCTGCGATCGGAGTCTGAAATCAGAGGAACCCTGAGGTTCCTGCCTCAACTGGAGATGAGGCCCTCTTCCAATGCACCAAACCCCGTGGAGTCCCGAGAGTCCCCTCCAACCTCCAGTTTCCCTGACTTCTCAGAGCCACCATGAGAAGCCCCCTGAGGTCACCTGCACAAGTCGAGGGAACCCAGGGT
>NW_011466776.1:0-511 GCF_000754665.1 Bison bison bison | reverse complement strand
GCCGGATCAGCCTGAAGGCGCCCGATCTCGTCTGATCTCGGAAGCTAGGCAGGGTCGGGCCTGGTTAGTATCTTGGATGGGAGACCACCTGGGAATCCCGGGTGCTCGAGGCTTTTTGCCTACCAGAAGAGGTCCTTTAGCCCCCGCCGCGCGTCCCGATTCTTGGATCCCCCCCGCAGTCCCAGCCCCTCCTGGGACGCGGGGAGCGGGTGGCCGGGGCCCCGACTTCCGCTGCAGACCTGGGTTGCCTCCGCGCGGCCCGCGAGCCCTCCGCATTCGCATTCGGCTTCCAGGACACCCGACGACCGGCAGTCCTGTCTCCACCTGGGGCTCCTTTGGCTTGCCTCAGGCAATCCCGGGGCTTGCACCGACTCCAGCCAGAGCCCCCGCCCCCGCCCCACCCCCTGCCTCGCAGGCGATCGCGCATGCGCATGTGCGCGCGCACGCACAGATAGATGTGCCCAAACGGGGCATCTATCTTGTTCACTTATACCGTGGGTGGATCTATGCC
>NW_011466775.1:0-508 GCF_000754665.1 Bison bison bison | reverse complement strand
ATATGTAGTGACCTTCTTTGTCTCTTTTCACTAGCCTTGTTTTAAAGTTCTAATTTTATCTGATACGAGTATTGTGACTCCTGCTTCTTTTGGTCCCAATTTGCATGGAAAATCTTTTTCCAGCCCTTCACTTTCAGTCTGTATGTGTCCCCTGTTTTGAGGTGGGTCTCTTGTAGACAACATATGTAGGGGTCTTGTTTTTGTATCCATTCAGCCAGTCTTTGTCTTTTGGTTGGGGCATTCAACCCATTTAAGTTTAAGGTAATTACTAATAAGTATGATCCCGTTGCCATTTACTTTATTGTTTTGGGTTCGAGTTTATACACCATTTTTGTGTTTCCTGTCTAGAGAATATCCTTTAGTATTTGTTGGAGAGCTGGTTTGGTGGTGCAGAATTCTCTCAGCTTTTGCTTGTCTGAAAAGCTTTTGATTTCTCCTTCATACTTGAATGAGATCCTTGCTGGATACAATAATCTGGGCTGTAGGTTATTTTCTTTCATCATTTTAA
>NW_011466774.1:0-531 GCF_000754665.1 Bison bison bison | reverse complement strand
CTGAGTCATTTTCCTCTTACATGGTGAAAACAAAGTGTGTACTATATTGACAGACAGCACAATAACTTCTCTCAGGGCAGTAGTTATCCTTGTGAAAATAAGAATGAGTATGGTATATTGATTGCAAATATAGTGTAAATGTTTCCCCTCCCTGAACTTATTCCCCTTTGTAAAATGACTTTGTAGCTCCTCCCTTTAAGAGGTGGGGCATATTTGTCCACCGTTAAATCAGAACTGATCTTGTGAGTTGCTTTGGTCAATAGGATACTATACATTTTATCTCTCTGCTTTTCTCAACATATTCGAAGATATTAATTTTTATCTCTTTTTTAATTCTGACATTCCCAATCAGTTCTTAAGCTTATCCAATGAATTTTTAAGTTCAATGATTAAACTTTTAAGTCACAGAATTTTGATTTGGTTCTTTTTTAGGGTTTCCATTTCCTGCTGAGAATTTTTTCTCTTTGCATTGTTTTCTGTTGTGTGCTGCTACATAGCCTTAATAGCTGCTTTAAAATCTTTCTCAGTTAA
>NW_011466773.1:0-500 GCF_000754665.1 Bison bison bison | reverse complement strand
GAAGGAGAGACGGCGTAGGCGAAGATCAGGAAACAACT
Source organism: Bison bison bison (assembly GCF_000754665.1). Taxonomy (NCBI): domain Eukaryota; kingdom Metazoa; phylum Chordata; class Mammalia; order Artiodactyla; family Bovidae; genus Bison; species Bison bison. Next base: position 462 of record NW_011466773.1, on the reverse strand, counting down.
GCTTAATTAAATGTTAATTAAGGATGTAAAGTGTAATAGAATGAGGATAGCTCAGTGAGGAAATTCAGTGGAGAAAAGAGGATGAATAATTCAGCCAGAAAGTTAGAGAAAGAACGACATGGTGAGAGCAAGTTTCGGTGAACAAGACCCGCTCTTTATTTTTCAAAGTAGTTTTTATACCTTAAGTTATGCATAGAGGATAATGGGGGAAGGGGTAGAGTCTTGCAGCAAACCAGGCTTTCTTCCTGCAAACTTATCATATGCAAAAGCTTAGGTGATTTGCATCATCTTCTGGCCCGGAGGCCTGTTAACATTTTAAGACCTTTTCTTCAGAAAACTTATTTTTCTCTAAAGGTGGTTGGTCAGGAGCCACCCTCCAAAAAAGCATTAGATAAAGTTGCATTCCTACAGAGCAAAGGTGTGGTGGGCTATAACAAGAAAAAGAACTCAAGGGTCCCAGGT
>NW_011466772.1:0-506 GCF_000754665.1 Bison bison bison | reverse complement strand
GTTTTCAAAAAAGAGTGATCAGCAATGAAGAATTGAGTTCAAAGTGTCTCGTGTCCAGCTATGAATGTTTCCTGATATTCCTCAATAAACCTGCTTAATATTTCCTTAAATAACCTGCTTAAATAACCAGCTAAAGAAGTCAATTAGAGGAGCCCAGTTGTAGAAAATAAACAGAAGAATTTAACCAAATCTTTTAAAATGCCCATCCACTTGTCTTTCGGAGACATAGTGAGTGCCGCACCATGTCCATTCAAGTGAGTGAACCACTTGTGGTGCTGGGTGAGAGAACCAGAAGGCTCCTATTCTGCCTCTTAATTGGATGAGTTACCTAAAAGTCTTTGAGCGTCAGTTTGCTCAAATGTAACATAAATGATGCTACTTACACCTGACTGGACTACATAACATAATGTACTACCCAGCACAAGACATGGCACATAGCAGCCTTAATAAAGGTAATTTCCCTCCTTCAGAAGGCCTAAGGCAGCCTAGACATCAGTCGCCTCCCC
>NW_011466771.1:0-522 GCF_000754665.1 Bison bison bison | reverse complement strand
GCATGAAAGTGAGATGTGAAAGTGAAGTCGCTCAGTCGTGTCCGACTCTGAGCGACCCCATGGACTGCAGCTACCAGGCTCTCGTCCATGGGATTTTCCAGGCTAAGAGTACTGGAAAAGAGTGGGGTGCCATTGCATTCTCACATATCTATTCACAAGCCTGCCTAAATCATTGACTTCTAGCCACCTTTGGGATGCCAATGACCACCCAGCCTTACCAGGCCACAGAGGAGAGAAAACACTTACCACAGGAGGTCCGGGTAAGGAACAAGGAACTAACAAGCTCCCACCAACCAGGATTCTGCAGAGGTCAACAAGAGGTCAGCAAGAGATGGGAGACTGCAGTCCAGAGGTCCTAGCAACTTCCAGCGAGCAGCAAAGACCCAGCATAGTCAAAACGAATTCAATGTTACCAAAACAAATAAATCAACGGACAGAAGTTCTTTGAACACATGACTGAGATTAGGGGTGAGGCAGTACATGGATGTGCCAGGATACTCTTAAAGTACGAGAAAGTAAAGA
>NW_011466770.1:0-535 GCF_000754665.1 Bison bison bison | reverse complement strand
TTGATTAGAAATTGTATTGGTGAAGGGATTTTTCACTTGTTGGGCCAATGTTTGCTGCCAAGTTTCCATATCCCTTACCTGCTGTGTCCCTGGCAGTGTATTGATTAATATAATTGGTGTAAGTAGTAGCTTTAATGTTTGTAACCTGGGACCCTTGAGTTAATTCTTTTTCTTGTTATAGCCCACCACACCTTTGCTCTGTAGGAATGCAACTTTATCTAATGCTTTTGGAGGGTGGCTCCTGACCAATCACCTTTAGAGAAAAATAAGTTTTCTGAAGAAAGGGTCTTAAAATGTTAACAGGCCTCCAGGCCAGAAGATGATGCAAATCACCTAAGCTTTTGCATACAATAAGTTTGCAGGAAGAAAGCCTGGCTTGCTGCATGACTCTACCCCTTCCCCCATTATCCTCTATGCATAACTTAAGGTATAAAAACTACTTTGGAAAATAAAGTGCCGGCCTTGTTCACCGAAACTTGGTCTCACCATGTTGTTCTTTCTCTTACCTTCTGGCTGAATTATTCAGCCTCTTTTC
>NW_011466769.1:0-774 GCF_000754665.1 Bison bison bison | reverse complement strand
GAGAGGGCGCCTGCGGCCTAAGTAAGTGGTGCAAACTTCTTGTCTTGAAGTTTGATTGGTCTTCCGCGTAAACCAAGCTCCTCAGTCTCTTTTCTCCGCCGAATTTTCCTACTGAGCTCTCCTCATACTATTATTCTTGACATCTCTGATTAGCATATAAATAGTCGCCTAGGCCATCTCTCCTTCGAATACCCTGGATCAGTTGGGGCTGGTCCCTGGCATGTGGCGACCGAACAGGGAGCTCAGGAGGCAATACTCAAAGAGCTGAGCAGACACGAACCACGCAATCAGCAGGCAATAAGCATGGAGCTCAGCAGTGACGAATCATGCTGCTCAACTGGCAATAATCAAGCACGTGACCAGGCAGGAATCACGCAGCTCAGCTGGCAATTGTCAAGCAGATGAGCCGACAGGAATCACGCAGCTCAGATGGCAATTGTCATGCAGATGAGCCGGCAGGAATCACGCAGCTCAGCAGGCCCTGATCACGTGACTCTGCAGGCACTGATCCCGTGGCTGATCAAGTCCAGATCACGTGACTGAGCATGCACTGATCACGTGGGTGCGCATGCACTGATGACGTGGCTGATCGGGCACTGATCACGTGGCTCATCACGCACTGATCACGTGTTTATCAGGCAGTGATCAGTGACTGACAGGCGCTGATCATGGGACTTTGCACGCACTGATCAGGTGGCTGATCAGGAACTGACCACCTGACTGCGCATGCAGTGATCACGTGGCTGGTCGTTCACTGATCACGTGTTTATCATA
>NW_011466768.1:0-509 GCF_000754665.1 Bison bison bison | reverse complement strand
ATTGGCCCTGCAGTCACTCGAGCGCAATCCCCAGCTTTCCTTCGCAACTCGAATGGAAGATTGGACTTCCCTGGGCCAAGACAGGAGGCATCCTGAATTCCCCGTCGTAATTCGAGAATCCTGCTACAGCTCGAGAAAAACCACGTGGTTCCCCCGTCATCGCAAGATGTAGCGCTGTGCCGCTACAGCGTCTCAGGAGAAGTCCCACTTTAGGAATTGGAGTTCGAAATGGTACTTGGCACCCTTGATGCGACCCACAAAGTGCCCCGACATCCCGGTCTCCCTCGAGAGGAACACCGAGGTTTTCCGGCACCACTTCCTCTGAGCCCCTTCTACCCTCCTGATCTGGACAGGAGGGTCGACTCCCCTGCTTTGTCTGGAAGGGGTCCCCGACCTTCCGGTCACACCTCAGGATGAGGTCGGTCTCATGACGACATTCCAGACGTGGCCTCGTGGGTGGTTCCACATTCCGAAGGACCCCGGTTTCCCGGTCCACTCTTGATAAGAAC
>NW_011466767.1:0-532 GCF_000754665.1 Bison bison bison | reverse complement strand
GGGAGCGCGTCATTGCTCTCGAGTCATGGTAGGGGAACCTGGCCTCGAGACGTGTGGAAGAAGGTCTCTCGAGGTCTTCTCGGGTTTAGGCAGGAAACCCTGGCTTCCCTCGACTTGTGCAGGTGACCTCAGGGGGCTTCTCATGGTGGCTTTGAGAAGTCAGGGAAACGGGAGTTGGGGGGGGGCCGTCTCGGGACTCCACGGGGTTTGGTGCATTGGAAGAGGGCCTCATCTCCAGTTGAGGCAGGAACCTCAGGGTTCCTCTGATTTCAGACTCCGATCGCAGGGTCCCTGCAGACTGGGGACAGGAGAGTCAGGCCTCGTCTTGGGTTGAGGCATGGAACTCCGCTTGCCTCTCGGGGTATCCCCGGGGAGAGAGGCCACTTGTCGAGCGGTATTTGGAACCTGGGGGTCTTTTCCGGACGATGCACGGGCGAGTCACTGCCCCTTCGTGTTGACTTCATTCACAGGGTGGAGTTCGGAGAGGTGTCCGGGCATCGGGTTCTTACCAAGAGGGGACCGGGAAATCGGG
>NW_011466766.1:0-541 GCF_000754665.1 Bison bison bison | reverse complement strand
CCTCATCCTGAGGTGCGACCGGAAGGTCGGGAACCCCTTCCAGGCAAAGCAGGGGAGTCGAGCCTCCTGTGGAGATCAGGAGGGTAGAAGGGGCTCAGAGGAAGTGGTGCCGGAAAACCTCGGTGTTCCTCTCCAGAGAGACCGGGATGCCGGGGAACTTTGTGGGGGCGCATCAAGGGTGCCAAGTACCGTTTCGACCTCCAATTCCTAACGTGGGACTTCTCCTGAGACGCTGTAGCGGAAAGGGCTTCATCTTGCGATCGACGGGGAACCACGTGGTTTTTCTCGAGTTGCGGCGGGATTCTCGAGTTACGACGGGGAATTCGGGATGCCTCTTGTGTTGGCCCAGGGAAGTCCAATCTTCCATTCGAGTTGCGAACGGAAAGCTGGGGAATTGCGTCTCGAGTGACTGCAGGGCCAATAGACCTCAGTCTAGGCTTGTGTCCAGAAGACCAATGTTCCTCTCCAGGGGCGACCGGGATCTCGGGGTTGCATTCCAGACGCACCCGGGGAGACAGGCATTCATCTCGAGTGGAAGCAA
>NW_011466765.1:0-507 GCF_000754665.1 Bison bison bison | reverse complement strand
CTTTTCTGGTGCCTGATGTCCTCTGCCGGTCATTCAGAAGTGTTTTTTGGGATTTACTCGACGTTTAAATGCTCTTTTTGATGAATTTGTGGGGGAGAAAGTGTTCTCCCCGTCCTACTCCTCCATCATCTTAGACTAGTCTCCAATATTTGAACGTAATTAGGCCCCAACTAATATAAATGAAATTTAAATATATATATATATATATACTTTTAAAAAAAGCCTGCTGGGTTTCTCCAGTGATCCTGTGGCTTTAGAATTTCCCTGCCAATGCAGGGGACGTGGGTTCGATCCTTGGTCTGAAGATATGGCACATGCTACCAAAGTAGATAACCCTTTTTGCCCCAACTACCTAATCTGGGCGTCCTAGGGCTTCTGTTTGCAATAGAAGGGAGTACCATGAGACACTAGCTAACTGCAATGAAGAGTAGTCCCCAACTACTGTTACTTGAGAAACTTTGTGCACAGCAATGAAGAAAGTGCAGCCATAAATAAATTCTAAAAAAT
>NW_011466764.1:0-524 GCF_000754665.1 Bison bison bison | reverse complement strand
ACACCTTTCACAGATACCATCTGCTGAATCATGTAATGATTAAAACATATATAATAACATTTAAATAACTTGTTATTAAGTGTGGCAGATATTTAAATAAAATTTAGGACAACAGCATGCAAGTTTTTCAAAAATGGATCAATTATGTCTTGTGACAAATGAAAAACTACCACTGTAGATGGGAAATTAAACTATATGTTATATAAACAACTGAGGGAAGAAATAGTGCTTTCCTTTAAATGCTGTTTATGGATTCTCTTGTATATCTATAGCAAGAATGAGAAGGTAGAGAAACTGTCGTATTTTTTCTGAAGTATCCATGTATTTTCTCTGTAAGGCAGTCAAAGTTTGTGATTTTTGTTGTTGTTAGCCACACACCTGGCACTTGGAATTTTAGTTCTCCACCAGGGAGTGCACTGGAGCTCATCAGTGGATGTGTGCAGTTTTAATCACTGGACCACCAGAAAGTCCCAAAGGCAGTATGTTAAAATTTCTCTTTCTAGTACCTGATTGTTAGTTTGTAG
>NW_011466763.1:0-741 GCF_000754665.1 Bison bison bison | reverse complement strand
AGGTCCGAAGGGAAGGCGAGAGCTGAGCTGAGGCACCAGTCAGGCACCAGTCACGTCTCCCACACTCCCGCAGCCTGCTCCTTCCCGGGCGCGAACGCTAGAAGCTGGGCAGGGCTTGGGGAGGCTCGCCCAGCCCAGAGCAGCCTCTCGGCCGGGGCTCTGTGCTATCGCGCCTGGGCGCAGAGCTGGAGCTCCGCCGGTGTGGAAGCTCACTCGGTCCTTCCCAGTAACAGGCTTGCAAGCACCCGCCGGCAGCCAGCCTCTTCTCTCCCGCGTTCCGGGCATTGGGCTCCAAACCTGGGACCAAAGTACTGCCCGGAGCTCACTGATCATGGGCTGGTTCCCCTGCGCTGCGGCTGTGCTAGGGAGCCCAAACGCACAGGCGAAGCCCGCACAGCACATCCACCTGCCTCTAGGCGGGAGGACAGCTCCAGGGAAGGCCCGGTCTGGCAGGCGCTTTCTGGGCACAAACGGAGCAACACTCTGGCTGTGGAGCCGCCTCCCCAAGCCAGGGGCACCGGGACCCTGATTCCCTCCGTGCGGCGCTTAGTCTGGGCGGGGAAGCACCAGCTTGGGAATGCAGCCTGGGGCGCTTCCTTTCCCTCGGAAAGAGCTCTCCCTGCGGGAGGCTTTGGCAGTGTGCACACCCCCAGCCCCTAAGCCCTCTGCAAGGACGCCTGGCTCCTAGGTCCGAAGGGAAGGCGAGAGCTGAGCTGAGGCACCAGTCAGGCACCAGTCACG
>NW_011466762.1:0-567 GCF_000754665.1 Bison bison bison | reverse complement strand
TGAATTCCCCGTCGTAACTCGAGAATCCCGCCGTAACTCGGAAAAACCACGTGGCTCCCCGGTCATAGCAAGATGAAGCCCTTTCCCGCGACAGCGTCTCAGGAGAAGTCCCACGTTAGGAATTGGAGGTCGAAAGGGCACTTGGCACCCTTGATGCGACCCCCAAAGTTCCTCAAAATTCTGGTCTCCCTCGAGAGGAACCCTGAGGTTTTCCGGCACCCCCTCCTCTGAGCCCTTTCTCCCCTCCTGATCTGGACAGGAGGGTCGACTCCCCTGCTTTGTCTGGAAGGGGTTCCCGACCTTCCGGTCGCACCTCAGGATGAGGCCGGTCTCACGAAGACAGTCCAGATGTGGCCTAGTGGGTGGTTCCACATTCCGTAGGACCCCGATTTCCGGTCTCCTCTTGATAAGAACCCGATGCCCGGACACCTCTCCGAACTCCACCCTGTGAATGAAGTCAACACGAAGGGGCAGTGACTCGCCCGTGCATCGTACCGGAAAACGTTCCCCAGGTTCCACATACAGCTCGACAAGTGGCCTCTACTACCCGGGGACACCTCGAGAGGC
>NW_011466761.1:0-507 GCF_000754665.1 Bison bison bison | reverse complement strand
GGGGGAGCGGGGGGTGGGGGGGCGGCGTACTATCACTGATAGGTATGTTCACCAATCTGTCGAATGCCAATTAAAAAGTCAGTTCTTGGTTGCTGAAGGGAAATGTATGACTTGGTATTAAAGAAGGTATGTGGAATGAAATCGCATTTCTGAAGGAAAACGACGTCGTTCTTCTTCCAGGGGGCAGTTTCAGGATGGGAGAAGCAAAGGAATGGGTACAGAATGGGATAAGGGGGTTGTAGGGAAAGTGGACCCCCAGAAAAGAGTGTTGTGCCTAGCACAAGGTTTCTTGAGAGGTTGGACTGCCTTTGCTAATGGATTTTAAGTTTCTTTACCTCTTCCGTGATCTCTTCTAGGTTGACCTAGAACAGAAATCTTTTGTTAGCTTTGGCTAAGTGGAGAAGTATTATTGTTTCACGGTGACTTGTGTGATCCTACCTGACTGTTCTAAACCCTTTTGATATCTATGCACTGCTGCTGCTGCTGCTGCTAGGTCGTTTCAGTCGT
>NW_011466760.1:0-504 GCF_000754665.1 Bison bison bison | reverse complement strand
TATAGAAAACTATAAAACACTCGTGAAAGAAAGCAAGAAGGACACTAATAAATGGAGAAATATACCATGTTCATGGATTGGAAGAATCAATATAGTGAAAATGAGTATACTACCCAAAGCGATCTATAGATTCAATGCAATCCCTATCAAACTACCAACGGTATTTTCCACAGAGCTAGAACAAATAATTTCACAATTTGTATGGAAATACAAAAAAACCTTGAATAGCCAAAGCAATCTTGAGAAAGAAAAATGGAACTGGAGGAATCAACCTGCCTGACTTCAGGCTCTACTACAAAGCCACAGTCATCAAGACAGTATTGTACTAGCACAAAGACAGAAATATAGATCAGTGGAACAAAATAGAAAGCCCAGAGATAAATCCACGCACCTATGGACACCTTATCCTTGACAAAGGAGGCAAGAATATACAATGGATTTAAGACAATCTCTTTAACAAGTGGTGCTGGTAAAACTGGTCAACCACTTGTAAAAGAATGAAAC
>NW_011466759.1:0-514 GCF_000754665.1 Bison bison bison | reverse complement strand
TCAGGAGGGTAGAAGTGGCTCTGAGGAAGTGGTGCCGGAAAACCTCGGTGTTCCTCTCGAGGGAGACCGGGATGCCGGGGAACTTTGTGGGTCGCATCAAGGGTGCCAAGTAACGTTTCGACCTCCAATAACTAACGTGGGACTTCTCCTGAGGCGCTGTAGCGGGAAATGGCTTCATCTTGCGATGACGGGTGAACCACGTGGTTTTTCTCGAGTTGCGGCGGGATTCTCGAGTTACGACGGGGAATTCAGGTTACCTCTTGTGTTGGCCAAGAAAGTCCAATCTTCCATTCGAGTTGCGAAGGAAAGCTGGGGATTGCTCTCGAGTGACTGCAGGGCCAAGATACCTCATCTAGGCTTGTGTCCAGAAGCCAGTGTTCCTCTCCAGGGGCGACACGGTTCTCGGGGTTGCATTCCAGACACACCCGGGGAGACAGGCATTCATCTCGAGTGGAAGCAAAGAACTCCGCTCTGCTCTCGAGTCGCGACGTGTATCTCTTGGAGCTCACTGGGT
>NW_011466758.1:0-525 GCF_000754665.1 Bison bison bison | reverse complement strand
GATGAGGGCCTTCGTCTCCTGCATGGGCTAGAGACCAATCTCGCGACTTCTCTCCAAACGCCTCAGGAGGCTTGACTCCCTTTAGTCCACCCAGTGAGCTCCAAGAGGTACACGTCGCGACTCGAGAGCAGAGTGGGTTTCTTTGCTTCCACTCGAGATGAATGCCTGTCTCCCCGGGTGTGTCTGGAATGCAACCCCGAGATCCCTGTCGCCCCTGGAGAGGAACATTGGCTTCTGGACACAAGCCTAGATGAGGTCTATTGGCCCTGCAGTCACTCGAGAGCAATCCCCAGCTTTCCTTCCCAACTCGAATGGAAGATTGGACTTCCCTGGGCCAACACAAGAGGTATCCTGAATTCCCCGTCGTAACTCGAGAATCCCGCCGCAACTCGAGAAAACCACGTGGTTCACCCGTCATCGCAAGATGAAGCCATTTCCCGCTACAGCGTCTCAGGAGAAGTCCCACGTTAGGTATTGGAGGTCGAAACGGTACTTGGCACCCTTGATGCGACCCACAAAGTTCCC
>NW_011466757.1:0-535 GCF_000754665.1 Bison bison bison | reverse complement strand
GCTCGCCCCTGGCAAAGGTCATGAGAGAGGCTTGGCATACGCAAAGGCGGGATCGAGCCTCAGGAGTCTCCCTGGAAATTCTCGAGCAATCTACCCCCAAACCAGAGTCTGCCTACTTTCTGCTTTTGTGCTTTCACCTACACCTCTGACTTTACGGGTGGCTGTCCCCCACTACCTCTCTGAAAAAAGAGTTTAGCTTTACAGCTCCAGTTAATAATTCCTGGGTGTGACAGTGTTTCAACCTACAAACTCCTTTGGAAGTCCTCTAGCCTGCCTGAATAGGTTTTTCTGGCCACATGTGATTGCTCAGAGCCTCCCAACTGTTGAGAGGCATGAGATGTTCTAAACTGTCTAAATACAGATTCCTTTGAGGAGTTAAAAGATTGATTAGAAATTGTATTGGTGAAGGGATTTTCACTTGTTGGGCCAATGTTTGCTGCTAAGTCTCCATATCCCTTACCTGCTGTGTCCCTGGCAGTGTGTTGATTAATATAATTGGTGTAAGTAGTAGCTTTAATGTTTGTAACCTGGGACC
>NW_011466756.1:0-531 GCF_000754665.1 Bison bison bison | reverse complement strand
CTCGAGTCGCGACGGGTATCTCTTGGAGCTCACTGGGTGGACTAATGGGAGTCAAGCCTCCTGAGGCGTTGGAGAGAGGTCGAGAGATTGGTCTCTAGGCCATACAGGAGACGAAGGCCCTCAAGTCACGATGACGGGGGAGGCTCGGGGTTGTTCTCGAGCGGCGGCCCCAGTGTGCGGTTTCTCGCGAGGTACGATTGCGAGGTCAGTGAGCCTCTCGTTGGGCGCCAGGGAAGTCGGGTCTCCATGCGAGTGGCGAGGGCGAGCGCGTCATTTCTCTCGAGCCATGGTAGGGTGCCGGGGACCAGCCCCGGCTGATCCAGGGTATTCGAAGGAGAGACGGCGTAGGCGAAGATCAGGAAACAACTGCTTAATTAAATGTTAATTAAGGATGTAAAGTGTAATAGAATGAGGATAGCTCAGTGAGGAAATTCAATGGAGAAAAGAGGCTGAATAATTCAGCCAGAAGGTAAGAGAAAGAACGACGTGGTGAGACCAAGTTTCGGTGAACAAGGCCCGCACTTTATTTTC
>NW_011466755.1:0-505 GCF_000754665.1 Bison bison bison | reverse complement strand
GACCACAGGAGTAGATACACCATGCATTGTCTTGTCTTATATCTTGATCATTCACTCTGTTCTCAGTATTTCCTCCCCTCAAGAACGACACAAAGTTTTCAGCACCTGTGTCTCCCACATTGGAGCAGTTTCTATTTTCTACATCCCCATGATTAGCTTGTCATTGGTGCATCGTTATGGGCGATCAGCCCCCAAAGTGGTCCATTCAATGATGGCCAATATGTACCTGCTTTTTCCTCCTGTGCTCAACCCCATCATCTACAGTGTAAAACAAAGCAGATTCGCAAGGCTATACTCAGTCTTCTTCTTATGAAATAGACAGAGATAATTAAGTTTGAGAAAATCATGATAGAAGTGGCTTTCACTGTAGAAAAGCAGTTCTGGTAGGTTACTATCTTTGGAACATTTTTTTTCTCATCTTTCCATTTGTTCAACAAATATTTGGTAAGCATTTTTGATTTTCAGTCATAAAATACATATATAATATACCTTAAGGAATTTAGAG
>NW_011466754.1:0-501 GCF_000754665.1 Bison bison bison | reverse complement strand
AGCAATATCGCATCGGGTACCTGGAATGTTAGGTCCACGAATCAAGGCAAATTGGAACAGCGAGAAGCCGAGAGGAGATAGGTCACGTCCAAGGTCAGGAGTGGCGGCCAGGAGGAGATACACCATGTCCAAGGTCAGGAGCAGCGGCCAAGAAGAGATATGCCATGTCCAAGGTCAGAGGCGGCAGCTGTGAGGAGATACCCCACGTCCAAAGTAAGGAGCAGGACGGCGCTTTGCTCGAGCAGCTGGGAAGGGATACCCCACATCCAATGTAACAGAAACCCAAGTAAGACGGTAAGAGCTCAGACAGGGCATCAGAGGACAGACAGAACTGAAAACAATGGCTGCGATCCAAAAGTCTACACATAATAAATGCTGGAGAGGGTGTGGAGAAAAGGGAACCCTCTTACACTGTTGGTGGGAATGCAAACTAGTACAGCCACTATGGAGAACAGTGTGGAGATTCCTTAAAAAACTGAAATAGAACTGCCTTATGATCCA
>NW_011466753.1:0-523 GCF_000754665.1 Bison bison bison | reverse complement strand
GGTGCCCCCTGGAGAGGAACATTGGCTTCTGGACACAAGCCTAGATGAGGTCTATTGGGCCTGCAGTCACTCGAGAGCAATCCCCAGCTTCCTTCGCAACTCGAATGGAAGATTGGACTTCCCTGGGCCAACACAAGAGGCATCCTGAATTCCCCCGTCGTAACTCGAGAATCCCGACCGCAACTCGAGAAAAACCACGTGGTTCCCCCGTCATCGCAAGATGAAGCCCTTTCCCGCTAGAGCGTCTCAGGAGAAGTCCCACGTTAGGAATTGGAGGTCGAAACGGTACTTGGCACCCTTGATGCGCCCCTACCAAGTTCCCCGGCATCCCGGTCTCCCTGGAGAGGAACACCGAGGTTTTCCAGCACCACTTCCTCTGAGCCCCTTCGACCCTCCTGATCTCGACAGGAGGGTCGACTCCCCTGCTTTGTCTGGAAGGGGTTCCCGACCTTCCGGTCGCACCTCAGGATGAGGCCGGTCTCACGACGACATTCCAGACGTGGCCTCGTGGGTGCTTCCACAT
>NW_011466752.1:0-522 GCF_000754665.1 Bison bison bison | reverse complement strand
CAGGCATTCATCTCGAGTGGAAGCAAGAACCCCGCTCTGCTCTCGAATCGCGACGGGTATCTCTTGTAGCTCACTGGGTGGACCCAAGGGAGTCAAGCCTCCTGAGGCGTTTGGAGAGAGGTCGCGAGATTGGTCTCTAGGCCATGCAGGAGACGAAGGCCCTCATCTCTCGATGACGGGGGAATCTCGGGGTTGTTCTCGAGCGGCGGCCCCAGTGTGCGGTTTCTCACGAGGTACGATGGCGAGGTCAGTGAGCCTCTCGTGGGGCGCCAGGGAAGTCGGGTCTCCATGCGAGTGGCGAGGGGGAGCGCGTCACTGCTCCCGAGCCATGGTAGGGGAATCTGGCCTCGAGACGTGTTGAAGAAGATCTCTCGAGGTCTTTCCCGGGTTGAGGCAAGAAACCCTGGGTTCCCTCTACTTGTGCAGGTGACCTCAGGGGGCTTCTCATGGTGGCTCTGAGAAGCCAGGGAAACTGGAGGTGGGAGGGGCCTCTCGGGACTCCACTGGGTTTGGTGCATTGGA
>NW_011466751.1:0-527 GCF_000754665.1 Bison bison bison | reverse complement strand
GTGATTTTGGAACCCCAAAAATAAAGTCTGACACTGTTTCCTACTGTTTCTCTATCTATTTGCCATGAAGTGATGGGATCGGGTGCCATGATCTTAGTTTTCTGAATGTTGAGCTTTAAGCCAACTTTTTCACTCTCCTCTTTCACTTTCATCAAGAGAAAAGGGTCCCAAAAACTCCACAGTCTAATGCCTAATGATCTGAGGTGGAGCTGATGTAATAGTAATAATAGAAACAAAGTGCACAAAAAATGCAATACACTGGAATCATCTTGAAACCATCCCCCTCTTCCTGGTCTGTGGAAAAATTACCTTGCACGAAACCCATCCTTGGTGCCAAAAAGGTCAGGGACTGCTGCTCTAGAGTAGTGAACAATCTTCAAATGGCTTACAGCACAAACTACTTAAATAACTTAGCAAGCCAATCTGAGCCATGCCTAAGGAGTCGGCTTAATCCCAGAGGAGTCAGGTCAAATGCTTGTTTTAGCCATTCTTCAGAGGGCAGCTCTTCCAAAGGGAAAATCAAAGGC
>NW_011466750.1:0-668 GCF_000754665.1 Bison bison bison | reverse complement strand
AATCTCCAGCTGAGCCGCACAACACCTACCGGCTCATCTGCTTGATAATCGCCAGCTGAGCTGCGCGAAACCTGCCCGCTCATCTGCTTGATAATCGCCAGCTGAGCCATGCGTCACCTGCCGGCTCATCTTCCTGATAATCGCCAGCTGAGCCTCGCGACACCTGCCCGCTCATATTCTTGATAATCGCCAGCTGAGCCGCACGACACCTGCCCGCTCATCTGCTTGATAATCGCCAGCTGAGCCGCCGTGACACCTGCCCGCTCATCTGCTTGATATACGCCAGCTGAGAAATGCGTCACCTCCCCGCTCATCTGCCTGATAATCGCCAGCTGAGCCGCGCGACACCTGCCCGCTCATCTGCTTGATAATCGCCAGCTGAGCCCCGCGACACCTGCCCGCTCATCTGCTTGATAATCGCCAAATGAGCAGTGCGACACCTGCCCGCTCATCTGCTTGATATTCCCTAGCTGATCCCTGCGACACCTGCCTGCTCATCTGCTTGACAATCGCCAGCTGAGCCATGCGTCACCTGCCCGCTCATCTGCCTGATAACTACGCCCAGCTGAGCCATGCGTCACCTGCCGGCTCATCTTCCTGATAATCGCCAGCTGAGCCTCGCGACACCTGCCCGCTCATCTTCTTGATAATCGCCAGCTGAGCCGCGC
>NW_011466749.1:0-502 GCF_000754665.1 Bison bison bison | reverse complement strand
ACTGGGTTTGGTGCATTGGAAGAGGGCCTCATCTCCAGTTGAGGCAGGAACCGCAGGGTACCTCTGATTTCAGACTCCGATCGCAGGGTCCCTGCAGACTGGGGACAGGAGAGTCAGGCCTCGTCTTGGGTTGAGGCATGGAACTCCGCTTGCCTCTCGAGATGTCCCCGGGGAGAGAGGCCGCTTGTCGAGCTGTATTTGGAACCGGGGTTTTTTTCCGAACGGTGCCGGAAAAACTGCCCCTTCGTGTGGACTTCATTCACAGGGTGGAGTTCGGAGAGGTGTCCGGGCATCGGGTTCTTCTCAAGGGGGGACCGGGAAATCGGGGTCCTACGGAATGTGGAACCACCCACGAGGCCACGTCTGGAATGTCTTCGTGAGACCGGCCTCATCCTGAGGTGAGACCGGAAAGTCGGGAACCCCTTCCAGACAAAGAAGGGGAGTCGACCCTCCTGTCCAGATCAGGAGGGGAGAAAGGGCTCAGAGGAGGGGGTGCCGGAAA
>NW_011466748.1:0-512 GCF_000754665.1 Bison bison bison | reverse complement strand
CAATATAGGGCTTCCCTAGTGGCTCAGTAGTAAAGAATCCACTTGCCAATGCAAGAGACATAGGTTCAATCCCTGATCCAGGAAGATCCTACAGGCCATGGAACAATTAAGCCAGGGTGCCACAATAGAACCTACTATGCCTGTGTTCTAGAGCCCAGGAGCTGCAACTACTGAGCCCATGTGCCACAAATACTGGAGCCTGTGTGCCCTAGAGCCCATGCTCTGCAACAAGAGAAGCCACTGCAATGAGAAGTCTATATACCACAACTAGAGAAAGCCCATGCCCAGCAATAAAGACCCAGCATAGCCATAAATAAAAATAAATAAATAAAATGATTTTTAAAAATCAAAATTATTCCCCCCCCACAAAGTTCTACAATATATATAGAATCACAAAAGACCCAGAATTGCCAAAGCAATCCTGAGGGAAAAGAACAAAGCCGGAGGTATAACCAGACTTCAGACTATACTACAAAGCTACAGTAATCAAAACAGTGTGGTACTGGCACAAA
>NW_011466747.1:0-591 GCF_000754665.1 Bison bison bison | reverse complement strand
ATGGCTGCAATCACCATCTGCAGTGATTTTGGAGCCAGAAAATAAAGTCTGACACTGTTTCCACTGTTTCCCCATCTATTTCCCATGAAGTGATGGGACCAGATGCCATGATCTTCATTTTCTGAATGTTGAGCTCTTTTTTTTTGTAATGTTGAGCTTTAAGCCAACTTTTTCACTCTCCTCTTTCACTTTCATCAAGAGGCTTTTTAGTTCCTCTTCACTTTCTTCTATAAGCGTGGTGTCATCTGCATATCTGAGGTTATTGATATTTCTCCTGGCAATCTTGATTCCAGCTTGTGCTTCCTCTAGCCCAGTGTTTCTCATGATGTACTCTGCATATAAGTTAAATAAACAGGGTGACAATATACAGCCTTGACGTACTCCTTGTCCTATTTGGAACCAGTCTGTTGTTCCATGTCCAGGTCTAACTGTTGCCTCCTGACCTGCATACAGGTTTCTCAAGAGGGAGGTCAGGTGGTCTGGTATTCCCATCTCTTTCATAATTTTCCACAGTTTATTGTTATCCACACAGTCAAAGGCTTTAGCATAGTCAAGAAAGCAGAAATAGATGTTTTTCTGGAACTCTCTTGC
>NW_011466746.1:0-556 GCF_000754665.1 Bison bison bison | reverse complement strand
CTAAATTTTTGGTAGATTCAGCTGTGAATCCATCTGGACCTGGGTCTTTTGTTTTGCTGGAAGTATTTTTTGATTACAGTTTCAATTTCCATGCTTGTGATGGGTCTGTTAAGTATTTTCTATTTCTTCCTGGTCGAGTTTTGGAAAGTTGTACTTTTCTAAGAATTTGTTCATTTCTTCCACATTGTCCATTTTATTGGCATATAATTGTTGATAGTAGTCTCTTATGATCCTTTGTATTTCTGTGTTGTCTGTTGTGATCTCTCCATTTACATTTCTAATTTTATTGATTTGATTTTTCTCCCTTTGTTTCTTGATGAGTCTGGCTAATGGTTTGTCAATTTTATTTATCCTTTCAAAGAACCAGCTTTTGTTTTGTTGATTTTTGCTATGGTCTCTTTTGTTTCTTTTGAACTTCCTACTTTTACATTCCAGTCCCCTATAATGAAAAGGACATATTTTTGGGTGTTAGTTCTAAAAGGTCTTTTAGGTCTTTATAAAACCGCTCAACTTCAGCTTCTTCAGCTTTACTGGTTGGGGCATAGACTTGGATTAC
>NW_011466745.1:0-508 GCF_000754665.1 Bison bison bison | reverse complement strand
CCCCGGGTGCGTCTGGAATGCAACCCCGAGATCCCGGTCGCCCCTGGAGAGGAACATTGGCTTCTGGACACAAGCCCAGATGAGGTCTATTGGCCCTGCAGTCACTCGAGAGCAATCCCCAGCTTTCCTTCGCAACTCGAATGGAAGATTGGACTTCCCTGGGCCAACAAAAGAGGCATCCCGAATTCCCTCTCTTAACTCGAGAATCTCGCCCCAACTTGAGAAAAACCACGTGGTTCCCACGTCATCGCAAGATGAAGCCCTTTCCCGCGACAGCGTCTCAGGAGAAGTCCCACGTTAGGAATTGGAGGTCGAAACGGTACTTGGCACCCTTGATGCGCCCCACCAAGTTCCCCGGCATCCCGGTCTCCCTGGAGAGGAACACCGAGGTTTTCCGGCACCACTTCCTCTGAGCCCCTTCTACCCTCCTGATCTCCACAGGAGGGTCGACTCCCCTGCTTTGTCTGGAAGGGGTTCCCGACCTTCCGGTCGCACCTCAGGATGAGGC
>NW_011466744.1:0-625 GCF_000754665.1 Bison bison bison | reverse complement strand
CGAGAGCAGAGCGGGGTTCTTGGCTTCCACTCGAGATGAATGCCTGTCTCCCAGGGTGCGTCTGGAATGCAACCCCGAGATCCCGGTCGCCCCCTGGAGAGGAACATTGGCTTCTGGACACAAGCCTAGATGAGGTCTATTGGCCCTGCAGTCACTCGAGAGCAATCCCCAGCTTCCTTCGCAACTCGAATGGAAGATTGGACTTCCCTGGGCCAACACAAGAGGCATCCCGAATTCCCCGTCGTAACTCGAGAATCCCGCCGCAACTCGAGAAAACCACGTGGTTCCCCCGTCATCGCAAGATGAAGCCCTTTCCCGCTACAGCGTCTCAGGAGAAGTCCCACGTCGAGGAACTTGGAGGTCGAAACCGGTACTTCGGCCACCCTTGATGCGACCCCACAAAGTTACCCCGGCATCCCGGTCTCCCTGGAGAGGAACACCGAGGTTTTCCGGCACCACTTCCTCTGAGCCCCTTCTACCCTCCTGATCTCCACAGGAAGGTCGACTCCCCTGCTTTGTCTGGAAGGAGTTCCCGACCTTCCGGTCGCACCTCAGGATGAGGCCGGTCTCACTACGACATTCCAGACGTGGCCTCGTGGGTGCTTCCACATTGCGAAGCACCCCG
>NW_011466743.1:0-535 GCF_000754665.1 Bison bison bison | reverse complement strand
ATGGTATGGGGAGGGAGGAGGGAGGAGGGTTCAGGATGGGGAACACATGTATACCTGTGGCGGATTCATTTTGATATTTGGCAAAACTAATACAATTACGTAAAGTTTAAAAATAAAATAAATAAAAAAAAATAGTGCCAAACCTCCGCTTTCACACAATCCCTTTTGAATTCTCAGATCAAAGCAAAGGAAACTAAGTCAAGACTACAGGTGAGATGCTTTAATTAATATGACTGAAGTCAGGACCATAAGGCATTTTAAAAATGCTGAAAGTGAGATAGAAAAAGAGAAAAATCCTGCAACTTTCCCTAGAGTCTGCTTGAATACAGAGGATTTTTCCTGAACTTTTTCCCTATGAGGGACAAATTCTCTGCAGGCCAGTATTTGCATCTCATTTTGAATCTATCAACAACAGCTTGTCTTTTTACACTTCCGTCCTTGAAAACGTTCTTCAAGCCCTAGCATCTTTCTTCAAAGCCTGTCTTAATTTGTAGTTCAAATGCAGAAGCAGACGTTACCCTTGAGAAAATATTCG
>NW_011466742.1:0-518 GCF_000754665.1 Bison bison bison | reverse complement strand
TACTCCCTGGTCCCATTCCTGGAGATACTTATTCTGTGGGTATGGAGTAAGATCGGCAAAATCAACCAGAACTTTTCAAAATCAATCAGTACTTTTCAAAACTCTCTAGTACTCACTGTTTAATATGGACACCTTAAGCAGCCTGGGCAACACCTGGAGTTTGTGAGAAACTCAAGACTCTCAGGCCCCACTCACAACTGTTGGACGAGAATATGTTTTTACACAAGACACGTAGGGAAATCCTTAGATTCACTGAGGGTTACAAAGCACAGCCCAGGAGATTTGCAAGTGTGGCCAAACTGAGAAGTTTGGATCCAGATCTCTGAGCTTTGCTTATACCCTAACTTCCTTTAGTACAAAGGACATCCAGAAGCCCAGGACAGAGTGTGGAGGTCCTAGAATCTCTGAAGAGTGGTGGGGAGGATGAAGCTCCCAGCTCAAGCTACAACATCTGATTGGTTTATTGAATTACCAATAACACGCTTCTCCCAAGGCAGGTGCTCAGTGTGTCACATGAA
>NW_011466741.1:0-521 GCF_000754665.1 Bison bison bison | reverse complement strand
GTGTGTGCCAAAGGAGCAAAACGACAAACGATGCCCCTTTGGGCACAGCCGACTCCTGGGAACCGTGGCCCCAGCCGGCCGGTCCCTGCCGTTCTCGGTGGTGGGTGGACACGTTTGCCGTGAACCCGTGGCCGAGGCGATCCACGGATCCCCCGAGACGTGACCCGGACCCCAGGGACCCGAGGGCGAACGTACCGCGTGAGGTGCTGGAGGAGCCGGACGAAGCCATGGTGGGAGAGCCGCACGGACGCTGCAGACTGCTGGCCTAGTGGGCCGGGACCCAGCCGCTCAGGACCTTGGAGAGCGGGAGGCGGCTCCGCCCCTATTTATGTAAATAGGGGTGGGTGCGTAGATGGAGGGGACGCCCCTGGCCTCTTTCGCAGGAGAGACCCTGGACAAGAATCCAGTGGAGCCAGTGGGCTTCCACGGGCCCGGCCGTGCCCCAGACCCCAAGGTCCACCGTTGGGCTGGGCGGGCAGTTCGGGGCTTTGGTTTGTGGCCCTCCCACGCAGCGGGTGGGG
>NW_011466740.1:0-545 GCF_000754665.1 Bison bison bison | reverse complement strand
CCAAGAAGAAAGATATAACAATTATAAATATATATCCACCCAACATGGGAGCACCGCAGTATGTAAGACAAATGCTAACAAGTATGAAAGGAGAAATTAACAATAACACAATAATAGTGGGAGACTTTAATACCCCACTCACACTTATGGATAGATCAACTAAACAGAAAACTAACAAGGAAAAAAAAACAAACAAACATGTATCTATAAAGTTCACTAAAGCAAAGCACAGTAAAATGAGGTATGGCAATAAAAGGCGTTAAATTTATCAATAAAAAAAAATAAAGTGCTGAAAAATTAAAGCTGTCAATTCTGTAATAGATATTCATTGAAAGTATCTTTTGAAATGGGGGTGAAAACACCTTCAGAGAAATGAAAGCTAAGGAAGCATGCACGAGCTATAAAAAATGATAAAGTCCTTTATGAATGATGATAATATCAAAACAAAACTTGGAAATACAGGAAGGAGTAAAGAGCACTACGAACAGTCAATACATGGATAAACATTAGAAACTATTCTCTTTTCTTAATTTCTTCATGGTAAA
>NW_011466739.1:0-522 GCF_000754665.1 Bison bison bison | reverse complement strand
AAGGCTATGGTTTCCAGTGGTCATGTATGGATGTGAGAGTTGGACTATAAAGAAGGCTGAGCACTAAGAATTGATGCTTTTGAACTGTGGTGTTGGAGAAGACTCTTGAGAGGCCCTTGGACTGCAAGGAGATCCAACCAATCCATCCTAACGGAGATCAGTCCTTGGTGTTCATTGGAGGGACTGATGTTGAAGCTGAAACTCCAATACTTTGGCCACCTGATGCGAGGAGCTGACTCATTTGTAAAGACCCTGATGCTGGGAAAGATTGAGGGCAGGAGAAGGGGACGACAGAGGATGAAATGGTTGGATGGCATCACCAACTCAATGAACATGGGTTTGGGTGGATTCCGGGAGTTGGTGATGGACAGGGAGGCCTGACGTGCTGCAGTTCATGGGGTCACAAAGAGTTGGACACGACTAAATGACTGAACTACACTGAAAGTTTTAAAGGATACAAAGAACCAAATACTAAGGGAAGTTGTGATGAAACCCTGGTTTAACCACTCAAAAAGGAAGAAA
>NW_011466738.1:0-779 GCF_000754665.1 Bison bison bison | reverse complement strand
TGCCTCAACCCGAGAAAGACCTCGAGAGACCTTCTTCAACACGTCTCGAGGCCAGGTTCCCCTACCATGACTCGAGAGCAATGACGCA
This sequence comes from Bison bison bison, assembly GCF_000754665.1. Classification (NCBI taxonomy): domain Eukaryota; kingdom Metazoa; phylum Chordata; class Mammalia; order Artiodactyla; family Bovidae; genus Bison; species Bison bison. The sequence continues at coordinate 691 of NW_011466738.1, read as the reverse complement.
CTCCCCCTCGCCACTCACATGGAGACCCGACATCCCTGGCGCCCCACGAGAGGCTCACTGACCTCGCCGTCGTACCTCGTGAGAAACCGCACCCTGGGGCTGCCGCTCGAGAACCACCCCGAGACCTCCCCCGTATCGCGGAGATGAGGGCCTTCGTCCCTGCATGGCCTAGAGGCCAACCTCGCGACCTCTCTCCAAACGCCTCAGGAGGCTTGACTCCCTTTAGTCCACCCAGTGAGCTCCAAGAGATACCCGTCGGACTCGAGAGCAGACGGGGTTCTTTGCTTCCACTCGAGATGAATGCCTGTCTCCCTGGGTGCGTCTGGAATGCAACCCCGAGATCCCGGTCGCCCCTGGAGAGGAACATTGGCTTCTGGACACAAGCCTAGATGAGGTCTATTGGCCCTGCAGTCACTCGAGAGCAATCCCCAGCTTTCCTTCGCAACTCGAATGGAAGATTGGACTTCCCTGGGCCAACACAAGGGGCATCCCGAATTCCCCGTCGTAACTCGAGAATCCCGCCGCAACTCGAGAAAACCACGTGGTTCCCCCGTCATCGCAAGATGAAGCCCTTTCCCGCTACAGCGTCTCAGGAGAAGTCCCACGCTAGGACTTGGAGGTCGAAACGGTACTTGGCACCCTTGATGCGCCCCACAAAGTTCCCCGGCATCCCGGTCTCCCTGGAGAGGAA
>NW_011466737.1:3818-4361 GCF_000754665.1 Bison bison bison | reverse complement strand
CACTGATGACGTGGCTGTTCGGGCACTGATCACGTGTTTATCAGGCGGTGATCAGTGACTGAGAGGCGCTGATCAGGGGACTGTGCACGCACTGATCAGGTGGCTGATCAGGAACTGACCACCTGACCGCGCATGCAGTGATCACCTGGCTGGTCGTTCACTGATCACGTGTTTATCATACGGTGATCACGTGACTGAGAGACGCTGATCACGTGACTGTGCCGTCAGTGATCACGTGGCTGAGCAGGCCCTGATATCGTGACTGAGCATGCACTGATCATGTCCCGGGAGCCGGGGAGGCATTCCACTCTGGACAAAGGTCATGAGGAAGGAGGCTCGGCATACGCAAATTCGGGATCGAGCCTCAGGACTTCACCTGGATATTCTCGAGCATCTCCCCCCCAAAAAAACCAGAGTCTGCCTACTGTATTGCTTTGTGCTCTCACCTCTGATTTCACTGGGGGCTGTCCCCCACCACCATCTCGCTCTCTCTGTCAAAGAGTTAACTTACAGCTCCAATTCATAAAGTTCCTTGTCATTCTT
>NW_011466737.1:0-402 GCF_000754665.1 Bison bison bison | reverse complement strand
ACTGTGCACGCACTGATCACGTGGCTATCATGCACTGATCACGTGACTGAGCATGCACTGATGACGTGGCTGTTCGGGCACTGATCACGTGTTTATCAGGCAGTGATCAGTGACTGACAGGCGCTGATCAGCGGACTGTGCACGCACTGATCAGGTGGCTGACCAGGAACTGACCACCTGACCGCGCATGCAGTGATCACGTGGCTGGTCGTCCACTGATCACGTGTTTATCATCTGGTGATCACGTGGCTGAGAGGCGCTGATCTCGTGGCTGAGCAGGCACTGATATCGTGACTGAGCATGCACTGATCATGTGCCGGGAGCCGGGGAGGCATTCCACTCTGGACAAAGGTCATGAGGAAGAAGGCTCGGCATACGCAAATGCGGGATCGAGCCTCAGGA
>NW_011466736.1:0-528 GCF_000754665.1 Bison bison bison | reverse complement strand
AGCCTTCAATACAGGCAGGATCACTCTCCCTCCAGACTTTTCACTGTGTTTTTACTCTGTAAAAAGTTTTCTTTTCTTTTCTTTTTTTTTAACAAAGGGGATTATTAGTGAAAAGTGAAATCAAGGAAAACACATTGAGAGGAAAATAAAGAAGGAACCACTGAAGGCAAGCTGTTGTTGGAGGCTTGGCTTTTTACACATTCTGACTGATTTTCCCATTAGAAGGAGAGAATCAGCAACAGAGGGAGTGATGAGAAGACAGTCACTGGAGTCAGACGAATGACCTTCAGATCATTAAGCTCCCTTCCCAGAACCTTTTATTGCACCAAACTCTTCTTATGGAATTTTTCATCTCCATGTTTCTAAGTGTGTAGATAAGCGGGTTGAGCATGGGGACAATAATTGTGTAGAAGAGCGTAAACACTTTATCTTCTGGTAATGTTGTGGCAGGTCTAATGTAAACAAAGATGACAGGTGTGAAAAAGAGGATCACGGACTGTGATGTGGGAACTACAGGTGGAAAGTGCT
>NW_011466735.1:0-512 GCF_000754665.1 Bison bison bison | reverse complement strand
GGACGGGGTAGAGTCTTGCAGCAAACCAGGCTTTCTTCCTGCAAACTTATCATATGCAAAAGCTTAGGTGATTTGCATCATCTTCTGGCCCGGAGGCCTGTTAACATTTTAAGTACCTTTTCTTCAGAAAACTTATTTTTCTCTAAAGGTGGTTGGTCAGGCGCCACCCTCCAAAAAAGCATTAGATAAAGTTGCATTCCTACAGAGCAAAGGTGTGGTGGGCTATAACAAGAAAAAGAATTAACTCAAGGGTCCCAGGTTACAAACTTAAAAGCTACTACTTACACCAATTATATTAATCAATACACTGCCAGGGACACAGCAGGTAAGGGATATGGAAACTTAGCAGCAAACAATGGCCCAACAAATGAAAAACCATTCACCAATACAATTTCTAACCAATCTTTTAACTACTCAAAAGAATCTGTGTTTAGACAGTTTAGAACATCTCCTGCTTCTCAACGTTGGGAGGCTCTGAACAGTCACATGTGGCCGGAAAAACCTATGCAGGT
>NW_011466734.1:0-508 GCF_000754665.1 Bison bison bison | reverse complement strand
ACAATATAGTCATACAGTGGACAACTAAGACAGAAAAAGAAAATAAAGGGATTAGCTACATTGATAATTTGCGATCAACTACACAGACTAGCAAATAAATAGACACAAAAGACAAAAGAATAGGAACAGAATTATTCTAATCATATAAACTTCAAAACCAGGCAAAACTAAACCTATTAGAAATGAGAATGGTGACTACGTTTGCTTAGGAAGGAGTGTAACTCAGAGTGGGTATGAGGAGGGTTCTAGGGCTCTAGTAATGTCCTCTTTTTTAACTGAGTGATGGCAACATGTGTGTTAATTTTGTGATTATTCCTCAACATATACATTTGCCATGTATATGTTTTCATCTCTATGTGTGCTATATACCAAAAATAGTGTATTTTCAACAATGACAAGTGCTATGGCTGAGATGGATAAGACATGCATGATATACATTGAGGAAGACAGAAGGGAGCAACCTGAAAGGTAGGTCTTACAAGCTGAATTGAGTTCCAGAAAAAAATAC
>NW_011466733.1:0-501 GCF_000754665.1 Bison bison bison | reverse complement strand
CCAACACAAGAGGCATCCTCGAGTTCCCCGTCGTAACTCGAGAATCCCGCCGTAACTCGGAAAAACCACGTGGCTCCCCCGTCACGCAAGATGAAGCCCTCTGCCGCGACAGCGTCTCAGGAGAAGTCCCACGTTAGGAATTGGAGGTCGAAAGGGCACTTGGCACACTTGATGTGTCCCACAAAGTTCCCCGAAATCCTGGTCTCCCTCGAGAGGAACACTGAGTTTTTCCGGCACCCCCTCCTCTGAGCCCTTTCTCCCCTCCTGATCTGGTCAGGAGGGTCGACTCCCCTGCTTTGTCTGGAAGGGGTTCCCGACCTTCTGGTCGCACCTCAGGATGAGGCCGGTCTCACGAAAACATTTCAGACGTGGCCTCGTGGGTGGTTCCACATTCCGTAGGACCCCGATTTCCCGGTCCCCTCTTGATAAGAACCCGATGCCCGGACACCTCTCCGAACTCCACCCTGTGAATGCAGGCAACACGAAGGGGCAGTTTTTCCG
>NW_011466732.1:0-605 GCF_000754665.1 Bison bison bison | reverse complement strand
ACCAAACCCCGTGGAGTCCCGACGAGGCCCCCCCCCCACCTCCAGTTTCCCTGACTTCTCAGAGCCACCATGAGAAGCCCCCTGAGGTCACCTGCACAAGTCGAGGGAAGCCAGGGTTTCCTGCCTCAACCCGAGAAAGACCTCGAGAGACCTTCTTCCACACGTCTCGAGGCCAGGTTCCCTTACCATGACTCGAGAGCAATGACGACCTCCCCCTCGCCACTCGCATGGAGACCCGACTTCCCTGGCGCCCCACGAGAGGCTCACTGACCTCGCCGTCGTACCTCGTGAGAAACCGCACCCTGGGGCCGCCGCTCGAGAACCACCCCGAGACTCCCCCGTCATCGCGGAGATGAGGGCCTTCGTCTCCTGCATGGCCTAGAGGCCAACCTCGCGACCTCTCTCCAAACGCCTCAGGAGGCTTGACTCCCTTTAGTCCACCCAGTGAGTTCCAAGAGATACCCGTCGCGACTCGAGAGTAGAGCGGGGTTCTTTGCTTCCCACTCGAGATGAATGCCTGTCTCCCCGGGTGCGTCTGGAATGCAACCCCGAGATCCCGGTCGGCCCTGGAGAGGAACATTGGCTTCTGGACACAAGCCTAGATG
>NW_011466731.1:0-508 GCF_000754665.1 Bison bison bison | reverse complement strand
TGCAGACTTGGGACAGGAGAGTCAGGCCTCGTCTTGGGTTGAGGCATGGAACTCCGGCTTGCCGTCTCGAGGTGTTCCCGGGGAGACAGGCCACTTGTCGTAGCGGTATTTCGGTAACCTGGGGGTCGTTCTCCCGACGATGCACGGGCGAGTCACTGCCCCTTCGTGTTGACTTCATTCACAGGGTGGAGTTGGAAGAGGGTGTCCGGGCATCGGGTTCTTATCAAGAGGGGACCGGGAAATCAGGGTCCTTCGGAATGTGGATCCACCCACGAGGCCACGTCTAGAATGTCGTCGTGAGACCCGGCCTCATCCTGAGGTGCGACCGGAAGGTCGGGAACCCCTTCCAGACAAAGCAGGGGAGTCGACCCTCCTGTCCCAGATCAGGAGGGTAGTAAGGGGCTCAGAGGAAGTGGTGCCGGAAAACTTCGGTGTTCCTCTCGAGGGAGACCGGGATGTCGGGGAACTTTGTGGGTCGCATCAAGGGTGCCAAGTACCGTTTCGACCT
>NW_011466730.1:0-508 GCF_000754665.1 Bison bison bison | reverse complement strand
GTGTGTGTGTGTGTGTGTGTGTGTGTGGTTCGTGTACTCTCCTCTTTGCCGTCTTGGAGTCTGTCTCGGAATCTTCATGTATTTCTGCCTCTGTATCTCCTGACAGCCAGCCGCGGCCCGTTTGTCTGCCCGGCCTTCCCAGGCGCTCTGGCTCTGGCTGAGGAGCTTGCGCAGGCCAGCTGTCTCCCTTGGCGTGGGTGCGTGCGAGTGTCTGTGTGTCTGTCTGTGTGCCTGCCTGTGGCTCGTCTGCTCTCTCAGGAAGGTCGAGGGCTTGGCGTGGGGCAAGGGGGGCCTCGGTAGTGCGAAGGGAGGGGCTGAGGCGCTCCGGTCGACCGCGCCTCCCTGGCTTCTGGTGGGTTTGGGCACCGGACAGGTGCCGGGCAAGTTGGGCGCTCAAGTTTCGCTGCGTCTAGGCCCGCAGGAGGTTCAGAGGCCCCTCGGGCCGCGGGGGTTGGGAGGCGGCGGGCGCCGAAGACCGACACCTCCGGGGCCGCGCGGGCCTGAGCAG
>NW_011466729.1:0-528 GCF_000754665.1 Bison bison bison | reverse complement strand
CGGGCGGCGGGGCGGGGGTCGGGCGTCCGTGGCGGGGGTAGGGGAGGGGCGTTCCCCGTTGTCCGCTCGGGGGTCGGCCGTGGCGGCTGGGAACGCCCATGGCGTGCGCTCCTGGGTCCCCAAGGATCGGCATCCAGTGGGCGCGGCGGAGGGGTGCGGACCACAGGTAAGGGAACTGGGACTGCGTGGAGCAGGGAACCACGTAGTCCGCCCTCTGTTGGCACAGCCTGGCGGTCGCAGAAAGGCCTCGCCTTTGGGCTCAAGGCCTTTACCGCTCCACCCCTTTGCTGAAAGGTCAGAGCCGCGCGGTTTTCCCAAGCAGCCTAGTGTCCGCTGCAAGTCCAAGGGCCAGAACCCTGAACTCTGGCCGGCTGGCCCAGCCCTGCTTCTGGCACTTTGGAGGCCAGCGGGCCCTTGATCACCTGCTGGGATGGGAAAGGGAAGGGTCCACGAATTGCACCCTAGAAACTTAGTAGGGTGCATGGGTTTCAAAACCCGGTGGCCGCCCAGGCAGAAAACAAGGGAGGA
>NW_011466728.1:0-503 GCF_000754665.1 Bison bison bison | reverse complement strand
TTCAGCATCATTGCTTCCAATGAATATTCAGGACTGATCTCCTTTTAGGATGGACTGGTTGGATCTCCTTGCAGTCCAAGGGACTCTCAAGAGTCTTCTCAAAACACCACAGTTCAGAAGCACTGATTCTTTGACACTCACCCTACTTGGGGCAGGCTGAATGTTGGTATTGGAATTCCAGAACGCAGGAGTTTATTATCTTACATATAAAAGGGACTTCATTTGTGGTTAAAATAAGGATTTTGAGATGAAAAGATTATCTTGAATTATCTGGGGTTGGAGGCAATGTAATCACACTTATAAAAGGAAGCAGAGATCAGAAGAGGAGAAAGCAGAGTAGAGATGGAACCAGAGACTGGAGGCAAGAATATATACAGCCTCTAGAAGTTGGAAGAGGCTTCTTCTGACTTCTAGAAGAAGAGGAGGGGATTCTTCCCCTGGACCCTCAACAGGAAACAGCCCTGCCAATGCTTCGATTTTAGCTCTATAAGCCTCATTTCAGA
>NW_011466727.1:0-558 GCF_000754665.1 Bison bison bison | reverse complement strand
GCTTTCTGGGCACAAACGGAGCAACACTCTGGCTGTGGAGCTGCCTCCGCAAGCCAGGGCCACCGGGACCCTGATTCCCTCCGTGCGGCGCTTAGTCTGGGCGGGGAAGCACCAGCTTGGGAATGCAGCCTGGGGCGCTTCCTTTCCCTCGCAAAAGAGCTCTCCCTGCGGGAGGCTTTGGCAGTGTGCCACACCCCCAGCCCCCTAGGCCCTCTGCAAGGACGCCTAGCTCCTAGGACCGAAGGGAAGGCGAGAGCTGAGCTGAGGCACCAATCAGGCACCAGTCACGTCTCCCACACTCCCGCAGCCTGCTCCTTCCCGGGCGCGAACGCTAGAAGCTGGGCAGGGCTTGGGAGGCTCGCCCAGCCCAGAGCAGCCTCTTGCCGGGGCTCTGTGCTATCGCGCCTGGGCGCAGAGCTGGAGCTCCGCCGGTGTGGAAGCTCACTCGGTCCTTCCCAGTAACAGGCTTGCAAGCACCCGCTGGCAGCCAGCCTCTTCTCTCCCGCGTTCCGGGCATTGGGCTCCAAACCTGGGACCAAAGTACTGCCCGGAGCTCAC
>NW_011466726.1:0-538 GCF_000754665.1 Bison bison bison | reverse complement strand
GTGTGTGTGTGTGTGTGTGTGTGTGTGTGTGTGGTGGTTGGGGGGGGGGGCGGGGTAGGTTGTACGACTGGTCCTGTCCCCGTTTCGCGGGTATCGTTCCAGGGCGACTTTGGGGCTGGGGGTGGGCTGGGGAGACGCGGGCCTCAGGCTCCACATGAAGAAGCCCCAAATGGCATGAGCTGCTGTTTGAGACGCTGGCCCTTTCACATCTCTGGCCGGAGCCTTGAGCTCCAGGCGGCTCAAAGCCCTGGGGTGGTGGTCTGGGACTGCTGCAGGGAAAGGACGCCAAGAGGGCACGGAGGAGTTGGGGAGGGGCGTGGGAAACGGAGGCAAGGAAAGCGAGGGATCTAGGTGGAGGCATTGGAGAGAGCATCCGGGTGTCCCGCCATTGCCTCGCAAGGAGCCGGCGGGGGCAATTGAGGTCAAGGGGACGTGTGGAATGTGAAAAAGGCGGGAAAACCCAGAGCGGTTTTGGAAGGCAAGGCAGGCTGGGCAAGGGGCGTGGCCGGCCACGTCAAAGGGACCCAGGGGAATTCCC
>NW_011466725.1:0-542 GCF_000754665.1 Bison bison bison | reverse complement strand
CATAATAAAAGACTATATATGACAAACCACAGCAACATTATCGTCACGGGTGAAAAATTGAAAGCATTTCCTCTAAAGTCAGGAACAAGACAAGGGTGCCCACTTTCACCATTACTATTCAACATAGTTTTGGAAGTTTTGGCCACAGCAATCAGAGCACAAAAAGAAATAAAAGGAATCCAAATTGGAAAAGAAGAAGTAAAACTCTCACTATTTGCAGATGACATGATCCTCTACATAGAAACCCCTAAAGACTCCACCAGAAAATTACTAGAATTAATCAATGATTATAGTAAAGTTGCAGGATATAAAATCAACACACAGAAATCCCTTGCATTCCTATACACTAATAATGAGAAAACAGAAAGAGAAATTAAGGAAACAATTCCATTCACCATTGCAACGGAAAGAATAAAATACTTAGGAATATATCTACCTAGAGAAACTAAAGACCTATACATAAAAAACTATAAAACACTGGTGAAAGAAATCAAAGAGGACACTAATAGATGGAGAAATATACCATGTTCATGGATTGGAAG
>NW_011466724.1:0-500 GCF_000754665.1 Bison bison bison | reverse complement strand
GAGTCTAGCCGAAATACACAGGCTTTGAACATCGCTGAAGACAACATTTCCTAGGAAAAAACGCATTGCTTAGCTCAAGGTTTGTCTGGGAAATTCTTACACATCAGGAGATGGCTCCGAGGTGGATTTCTACAAAGAACATCCATGCAAAGGACAAGCCTGCACAGCTCTGTGCACATCTGCCCCTCCCCCCCTCACAGCCAGCAGCATTTCCAAGTGACCTCCTAAGGCCTTCGCCAAACTACAGGGGCACCTCTGGGCTTCCTGTTTCCCTCATTTTTCGGAATCTTTTCTAAAAAAAAAGAAAAACAAAAAACAAGTTTAAAAAAAAAAAAAACCCCGCACATTTCTTCCTACAATGCCACCGTGGAAGGAATACAGGCCTTCAATATTAAGACCTAAATTTGCAAAAAACTTGGAGCTTGGTTTTTTGTTTTGTTTTGTTTTGTTTTGTTTGAATCAAACCACCACATCATTTACAATTTTTACACGTTCTAATT
>NW_011466723.1:0-504 GCF_000754665.1 Bison bison bison | reverse complement strand
CAGAAGAAATGAATCATAGTTTTTCTTACAGAAGAATATCCAGTATTTCATGATGGCATTTGCACCTCCAAAAAACACAAATGGTCCCAAAATGCAGACAAAGATGAGTACCTGGACACCCCTAAACCATCAGCTTTTGAATGACCGGGTGAGTAATAGGAACTATTGTCTTAGTTGAAATCATACTTTGAAGGAAAAAAAAAGCATTAAAATTTTGGTAATCAAAACATGAAAAGGAATTGCTTAGGATTGTATAGGGGATACAAAAAAAAAATGAAGGATTTCTTCAAAAATTTTAATTGAAAAAAACTGAAATACATTTAGAACAAAAATAAAGAAAACTTTAATTGAGCCCCAGTTACATGGCCAGAGTTGGCAAGAGAGACAAAGTTCCTGCTTAGAAAGAAAGATCTTAGGGACTTCCCTGGTGGTCCAGTGGCTAAGACTCTTTGCTCCCAGGGCTGGGGCCCAGGTTCTATCACTGGCCAGGAAATTCAGTCCCAC
>NW_011466722.1:0-500 GCF_000754665.1 Bison bison bison | reverse complement strand
GTGTGTGTGTGTGTGTGTGCGGTGCGGTACGGGGGGGGGGCGACTACATCACTGATAGGTATGTCACCAATCTGTCGAATGCCAATATAAAAGTCAGTTCTTGGTTGCTGAAGGGAAATGTATGACTTGGTATTAAAAGAAGGTATGTGGCATGAAATCGCATTTTCTAGGAAGGAAAACGACGTCGTTCTTTCTTCCAGGGGGCAATTTCAGGATGGGAGAAGCAAAGGAATGGGTACAGAATGGGATAAGGAGGTTGTAGGGAAAGTGGACCCCCAGAAAAGAGTGTTGTGCCTAGCACAAGGTTTCTTGAGAGGTTGAACTGCCTTTGCTAATGGATTTTAAGTTTCTTTACCTCTTCCGTGATCTCTTCTAGGTTGACCTAGAACAGAAATCTTTTTGTTAGCTTTGGCTAAGTGGAGAAGTATTATTGTTTCACGGTGACTTGTGTGATCCTACCTGACTGTTCTCAACCCTTTTTGATATCTATGCACTGCTGG
>NW_011466721.1:0-511 GCF_000754665.1 Bison bison bison | reverse complement strand
TCTCTCCAAACGCCTCGGAGGCTTGACTCCCTTGAGTCCACCCAGTGAGCTCCAAGAGATACCTGTCGCGATTCGAGAGCAGAGCGGGGTTCTTTGCTTCCACTCGAGATGAATGCCTGTTCCCCGGGTGCGTATGGAATGAACCCCGAGATCCCTGTCGCCCCTGGAGAGGAACATTGGCTTCTGGACACAGCCTAGATGAGGTCTATTGGCCCTGCAGTCACTCGAGAGCAATCCACAGCTTTCCCTCGCAACTCGAATGGAAGATTGGACTTGCCTGGGCCAACACAAGAGGCATCCTGAATTCCCCGTCGTAACTCGAGAATCCCGCCGTAACTCGAGAAAAACCACGTGGCTCCCCCGTCATCGCAAGATGAAGCCCTTTCCCGCTACAGCGTCTCAGGAGAAGTCCCCCGTTAGGAACTGGAGGTCGAAAGGGCACTTGGCACCCTTGATGCGACCCACAAAGTTCCGCGAAATCCCGGTCTCCCTCGAGAGGAACACTGAGGTT
>NW_011466720.1:0-558 GCF_000754665.1 Bison bison bison | reverse complement strand
CTCCCCCCGTCATCGCAAGATGAAGCCCTTTCCCGCTACAGCGTCTCAGGAGAAGTCCCACGTTAGGAATTGGAGGTCGAAAGGGCACTTGGCACCCTTGATGCGACCCACAAAGTTCCCCGAAATCCCGGTCTCCCTCGAGAGGAACACTGAGGTTTTCCGGCACCCCCTCCTCTGAGCCCTTTCTCCCCTCCTGATCTGGACAGGAGGGTCGACTCCCCTGCTTTGTCTGGAAGGGGTTCCCGACCTTCCGGTCGCACCTCAGGCTGAGGCCGGTCTCACGAAGACATTCCAGACGTGGCCTCGTGGGTGGTTCCACATTCCGTAGGACCCCGATTTCCCGGTCCCCTCTTGAGAAGAACCCGATGCCCGGACACCTCTCCGAACTCCACCCTGTGAATGAAGTCAACACGAAGGGGCAGTGACTCGCCCGTGCATCGTCCGGAGAAAACCCCCAGGTTCCAAATACAGCTCGACAAGCGGCCTCTCTCCGCGGGGACATCTCGAGAGGCAAGCGGAGTTCCATGCCTCAACCCAAGACGAGGCCTGACTCTCCTG
>NW_011466719.1:0-709 GCF_000754665.1 Bison bison bison | reverse complement strand
GCTCTGCTCTCGAGTCGCGATGGGTATCTCTTGGAGCTCACTGGGTGGACTAAAGGGAGTCAAGCCTCCTGAGGCGTTTGGAGAGAGGTCGCGAGGCTGGCCTCGAGGCCATGCAGGAGACGAAGGCCCTCATCTCGCGATGACGGGGGAGTCTCGGGGTGGTTCTCGAGCGGCGGCCCCAGGGTGCGGTTTCTCACGAGGTACGACGGCGAGGTCAGTGAGCCTCTCGTGGGGCGCCAGGGAGGTCGGGTCTCCATGCGAGTGGCGAGGGGGAGCGCGTCATTGCTCTCGAGTCATGGTAGGGGAATCTGGCCTCGAGACGTGTTGAAGAAGGTCTCTCGAGGTCTTTCTCGGGTTGAGGCGGGTAACCCTGGCTTCCCTCGATTTGTGCAGGTGACCTCAGGGGGCTTCTCATGGTGGCTCTGAGAAGTCAGGGAAACTGGAGGTGGGAGGGGCCTCTCGGGATCCCCTGGGTTTGGTGCATTGGAAGAGGGCCTCATCTCCAGTTGAGGCAGGAACCTCAGGGTTCCTCTGATTTCGGACTCCGATCGCAGGGTCCCTGCAGACTGGGGACAGGAGAGTCAGGCCTCGTCTTGGGTTGAGGCATGGAACTCCGCTTGCCTCACGAGGTGTCCCCGGGGAGAGAGGCCACTTGTCGAGCTGTATTTGGAACCTGGGGGTTTTTTCCGGTCGATGCACGGGCGAGTCA
>NW_011466718.1:0-569 GCF_000754665.1 Bison bison bison | reverse complement strand
ACGGGCGAGTCACTGCCCCTTCATGTTGACTTCATTCACAGGGTGGAGTTCGGAGAGGTGTCCGGGCATCGAGTTGTTTCCAAGAGGGGACCGGGAAATCGGGGTGCTTCAATGTGGAAGCACCCACGAGGCCACGTCTGGAATGTCGTCGTGAGACCGGCCTCATCCTGAGGTGCGACCGGAATGTCGGGAACCCCTTCCAGACAAAGCAGGGGAGTCGACCCTCCTGTGGAGATCAGGAGGGTAGAAGGGGCTCAGAGGAAGTGGTGCCGGAAAACCTCGGTGTTCCTCTCCAGGGAGACCGGGATGCCGGGGAACTTTGTGGGGGCGCATCAAGGGTGCCAAGTACCGTTTCGACCTCCAATTCCTAACGTGGGACTTCTCCTGAGACGCTGTAGCGGGAAAGGGCTTCATCTTGCGATGACGGGGGAACCACGTGGTTTTACTCGAGTTGCGGCGGGATTCTCGAGTTACGACGGGGAATTCGGGATGCCTCTTGTGTTGGCCCAGGGAAGTCCAATCTTCCATTCGAGTTGCGAAGGAAAGCTGGGGATTGCTCTCGAGTGACT
>NW_011466717.1:13543-14564 GCF_000754665.1 Bison bison bison | reverse complement strand
GGAACCACGTGGATTTTCTCGAGTTGCGGCAGGATTCTCGAGTTACGACGGGGAATTCAGGATGCCTCTTGTGTTGGCCCAGGGAAGTCCAATCTTCCATTCGAGTTGCGAAGGAAAGCTGGGGATTGCTCTCGAGTGACTGCAGGGCCAGTAGACCTCATCTAGGCTTGTGTCCAGAAGCCAGTGTTCCTCTCCAGGGGCGAAAGGGATCTCAGGGTTGCATTGCAGACACACCCGGGGAGACAGGCATCCATCTCGAGTGGAAGCAAAGAACCCCGCTCTGCTCTCGAGTCGCGACGGGTATCTGTTGGAGCTCACTGGGTGGACTAAAGGGAGTCAAGCCTCCTGAGGCGTTTGGAGAGAGGTCGCGAAATTGGCCTCTAGGCCATACAGGAGACGAAGGCCCTCAAGTCGCGATGACGCGGGAGGCTCGGGGTTGTTCTCGAGCGGCGGCCCCAGTGTGCGGTTTCTCGCGAGGTACGACGGCGATGTCAGTGAGTCTCTCGTGGGGCGCCAAGGAAGTCGGGTCTCCATGCGAATGGCAACGGGGAGCGCGTCATTGCTCTCAAGTCATGGTAGGGGAATCTGGCCTCGAGACGTGTTGAAGAAGGTCTCTCGAGGTCTTTCTCGAGTTGAGGAAGAAACCCTGGCTTCCCTTGACTTGTGCAGGTGACCTCAGGGGGCTTCTCATGGTGGCTCTGAGAAGTCAGGGAAACTGGAGGTGGGAGGGGCCTCTCGGCACTCCACTGGGTTTGGTGCATTGGAAGAGGGCCTCATCTCCAGTTGAGGCAGGAACCTCAGGGTTCCTCTGACTTCAGACTCCGATCGCAAGGTCCCTGCAGACTTGGGACAGGAGAGTCAGGCCTCGTCTTGGGTTGAGGCATGGAACTCCGCTTGCCTCTCGAGGTGTTCCAGGGGAGACAGGCCACTTGTCGAGCGGTATTTGGAACCTGGGGGTCTTTTCCCGACGATGCACGGGCGAGTCACTGCCCCTTCGTGTTGACTTCATTCACAGGCTGGA
>NW_011466717.1:8918-10361 GCF_000754665.1 Bison bison bison | reverse complement strand
TCCTTCCTCATGACCTTTGTCATGGGCGGAGTTCCTCACTGGCTCCCAGCAGTGATAGAATTCCAGTTGAGCTATTCCAGATCCTGAAAGATGATGCTGTGGAAAGTGCTGCACTCAATATGCAATATGCAATATGCACTCAATATGCAATATGCCGGCTCACGGCAGTAGGGGAAGTCTGGCCTCGAGACGTGTTGAAGAAGGTCTCTCGAGGTCTTTCTCGGGTTGAGGCAGGACACCCTGGGTTCACTCGACTTGTGCAGGTGACCTCAGGGGGCTTCTCATGGTGGCTCTGAGAAGTCAGGGAAACTGGAGGTGGGAGGGGCCTCTCGGTACTCCACTGGATTTGGTGCATTGGAAGAGGGCCTCATCTCCAGTTGAGGCAGGAACCTCAGGGTTCCTCTGACTTCAGACTCCGATCGCAAGGTCCCTGCAGACTTTGGGACAGGAGAGTCAGGCCTCGTCTTGGGTTGAGGCATGGAACTCCGCTTGCCTCTCGAGGTGTTCCCGGGGAGACAGGCCAATTGTCGAGGGGTATTTGGAACCTGGGGGTCTTTTCCCGACGATGCACGGGCGAGTCACTGCCCCTTCGTGTTGACTTCATTCACAGGGTGGTGTTCGAAGAGGTGTTCGGGCATCGGGTTCTTATCAAGAGGGGACCGGGAAATCGGGGTCCTTCGGAATGTGGAACCTCCCACGAGGCCTCGTCTGGAATGTCGTCGTGAGACCGGCCTCATCCTGAGGTGTGACCGGAAGGTCGGGAACCCCTTCCAGACAAATCAGGGGAGTCGACCCTCCTGTCCAGATCAGGAGGGTAGAAGGGGCTCAGAGGAAGTGGTGCCGGAAAACCTCAGTGTTCCTCTCGAGGGAGACCAGGATGTCGCGGCACTTTGTGGGTCGCATCAAGGGTGCCAAGTACCGTTTCGACCTCCAATACCTAACGTGGGACTTATGAGACACTGTAGCGGGAACGGGCTACATCTTGCGATGACGGGGGAACCACGTGGATTTTCTCGAGTTGCGGAAGGATTCTCGAGTTACGACGGGGAATTCAGGATGCCTCTTGTGTTGGCCGAGGGAAGTCCAATCTTCCATTCGAGTTGCGAAGGAAAGCTGGGGATTGCTCTCAAGTGACTGCAGGGCCAATAGACCTCATCTAGGCTTCTGTCCAGAATCCAGTGTTCCTCTCCAGGGGCGACAGGGATCTCAGGGTTGCATTCCAGACGCACCCGGGGAGACAGGCATCCATCTCGAGTGGAAGCAAAGAACCCCGCTCTGCTCTCGAGTCGGGACGGGTATCTCTTGGAACTCACTGGGTGGACTACAGGGAGTCAAGCCTCCTGAGGCGTTGGAGAGAGGTCGAGAGATTGGTCTCTAGGCCATACAGGAGACGAAGGCCCTCAACTCGCGATGATGGGGGTGTCTCAGGGTTGTTCTCGAGCG
>NW_011466717.1:4410-5418 GCF_000754665.1 Bison bison bison | reverse complement strand
ACTTCAGACTCCGATCGCAAGGTCCCTGCAGACTTGGGACAGGAGAGTCAGGCCTCGTCTTGGGTTGAGGCATGGAACTCCGCTTGCCTCTCGAGGTGTTCCCGGGGAGACAGGCCACTCGTCGAGCGGTATTTGGAACCTGGGGGTCTTTTCCTGACGATGCACGGGCGAGTCACTGCCCCTTCGTGTTGACTTCATTCACAGGGTGGAGTTCGAAGAGGTGTCCGGGCATCGGGTTCTTATCAAGAGGGGACCGGGAAATCGGGGTCCTTCGGAATGTGGAACCACCCACGAGGCCACGTCTGGAATGTCGTCGTGAGACCGGCCTCATCCTGATGTGTGACCGGAAGGTCGGGAACCCCTTCCAGACAAAGCAGGGGAGTCGACCCTCCTGTCCAGATCAGGAGGGTAGAAGAGGCTCAGAGGAAGTGGTGCCGGAAAACTTCGGTGTTCCTCTCGAGGGAGACCGGGATGTCGGGGCACTTTGTGGGTCGCATCAAGGGTGACAAGTACCGATTCGACCTCCAATACCTAACGTGGGACTTCTCCTGAGACACTGTAGCGGGAAAGGGCTTCATCTTGCGATGACGGGGGAACCACGTGGATTTTCTCGAGTTGCGGCAGGATTCTCGAGTTACGATGGGGAATTCAGGATGCCTCTTGTGTTGGCCCAGGGAAGTCCAATCTTCCATTCGAGTTGCGAAGGAAAGCTGGGGATTGCTCTCGAGTGACTGCAGGGCCAATAGACCTCATCTAGGCTTCTGTCCAGAAGCCAATGTTCCTCTCCAGGGGCGACAGGGATCTCAGGGTTGCATTCCAGACACACCCAGGGAGACAGGCATT
Source organism: Bison bison bison (assembly GCF_000754665.1). Taxonomy (NCBI): domain Eukaryota; kingdom Metazoa; phylum Chordata; class Mammalia; order Artiodactyla; family Bovidae; genus Bison; species Bison bison. The sequence continues at coordinate 4,575 of NW_011466717.1, read as the reverse complement.
CATGTCGAGTGGAAGCAAAGAACCCCGCTCTGCTCTCGAGTCGCGACGGGTATCTCTTGGAGCTCACTGGGTGGATTAAAGGGTGTCAAGCCTCCTGAGGCATTTGGAGAGAGGTCACGAGATTGGTCTCTAGGCCATGCAGTAGACGAAGGCCCTCATCTCGCG
>NW_011466717.1:0-355 GCF_000754665.1 Bison bison bison | reverse complement strand
TGGATTTCTCGAGTTGCGGCAGGATTCTCGAGTTACGACGGGGAATTCAGGATGCCTCTTGTGTTGGCCCAGGGAAGTCCAATCTTCCATTCGAGTTGCGAAGGAAAGCTGGGGATTGCTCTCGAGTGACTGTAGGGCCAATAGACCTCATCTAGGCTTGTGTCCAGAAGCCAGTGTTCCTCTCCAGGGGCGAAAGGGATCTCGGAGTTGCATTGCAGACGCACCCCGGGAGACAGGCATCCATCTCGAGTGGAAGCAAAGAACCCCGCTCTGCTCTCGAGTCGCGACGGGTATCTCTTGGAGCTCACTGGGTGGACTAAAGGGAGTCAAGCCTCCTGAGGCGTTTGGAGAGAGG
>NW_011466716.1:0-570 GCF_000754665.1 Bison bison bison | reverse complement strand
ACATTTTTACAGAGGAGGAGACCTAAGCACAGAGAAAGTGTAAAACACTTTTCACGGTGAACAGATTAAACCTGTCAATTAAAGTGTTTCTACATTAACAATTATTTTGACAAATTCAGGAAATTATTCTCTAAGACTTATATATTTCAGTACCTTAAAATGTTGCCTACAGCTTATATATATTATACAAATTTATACACAGAATGGATAATTAGTAGATATTTCAAATAAAGAATTTTTAAAACTTACTCTTTTACCAGGAGGACCTGGTGGGCCAGCCTCACCAGATGGGCCAGGAGGACCCTATAAAATGTGAAAAAAATATCTTTTAAAGCAATTTTATGGGTATTATTTTATGGCTCCCAGCACTGTTCAAAATCTGGACTGAAACCAACATGCTTTTTTTCATTTCTCCACATCTATTTCCTGGAATATCTCATCCCTATTTCAGATACTTAAACTTCCTCCAGATATCTATAATTACAAGTGCTAAATTTATATGGAAAACTTCTTCATACAAATAGAAGAAAAAAAGTGGAATTGAATTCCTTCTATTTAAAACTGTTTTTT
>NW_011466715.1:0-504 GCF_000754665.1 Bison bison bison | reverse complement strand
GTGTGTGTGTGTGTGTGTGTGTGTGTGTGTGTGTGTGTGTGTATCTCCTCTTGCCGTCTTGGAGTCTGTCTCGGAATCTTCATGTATTTCTTCCTCTGTATCTCCTGACAGCCAGCCGCCGGCCCGTTCGTCTGGCCCCGGCCTCTCCCAGGCGCTCTGGCTCTGGCTGAGGAGCTTGCGCAGGCCAGCTGTCCCTTGGCGTGGGTGCGTGCGAGTGTCTGTGTGTCTGTCTGTGTGCCTGCCTGTGGCTCGTCTGCTCTCTCAGGAAGGTCGAGGGCTTGGCGTGGGGGCAAAGGGGGGGCCTCGGTAGTGCGAAGGGAGGGGCTGAGGCGCTCCGCTCGTCCGCGCCTTCCTGGCTTCTGGTGGGTTTGGGCACCGGACAGGTGCCGGGCAAGTTGGGCGCTCAAGTTTCGCTGCGTCTAGGCCCGCAGGAGTTTCAGAGGCCCCTGGGCCGCGGGGGTTGGGAGGCGGCGGGCGCCGAAGACCGACACCTCTGGGGCCGCG
>NW_011466714.1:0-551 GCF_000754665.1 Bison bison bison | reverse complement strand
TCTGCCCCCTCCCCCCCTCACCAGCCAGCAGCATTTCCAAGTGACCTCCTAAGGCCTTCGCCAAACTACAGGGGCACCTCTGGGTTTACCTGTTTACCCTCAATTTTTACGGAAATACTTTTACTAAAAAAAAGAAAAACAAAAAAACAAAATTAAAAAAAAAAACAAAAACCCGCACATTTCTTCGTAGAATGCCACAGTGGAAGGAAAACAGGCCTTCAATATTAAGACCTAAATTTGCAAAAATCTTGGAGCTTTGGTGTTTTGTTTTGTTTTGTTTTGTTTGAATCAAACCACCACATCATTTACAATTTTTACACGTTCTAATTATTCGGTTCCAAAACACCAAACTTGTACTGCACACGGTCCCCATGGAAAGGCCCCCTCAGCAGGACAGCCACAGATGCTGCCATGAAAGGGCAGCAGGGTGCCCTCCTCCCTTGTTTTCTGCCTGGGCGGCCACCGGGTTTTGAAACCCATGCACCCTACTAAGTTTCTAGGGTGCAATTCGTGGACCCTTCCCTTTCCCATCCCAGCAGGTGGTCAAGGGC
>NW_011466713.1:0-515 GCF_000754665.1 Bison bison bison | reverse complement strand
GTGTGTGTGTGTGTGTGTGTGTGTGTGTGTGTGTGTATCTCCTCTTGCCGTCTTGGAGTCTGTCTCGGAATCTTCATGTATTTCTGCCTCTGTATCTCCTCGACAGCCCAGCCGCCGGCCCGTTCGTCCTGGCCCCCCGCCTCTCCCAGGCGCTCTGGCTCTGGCTGAGGAGCTTGCGCAGGCCAGCTGTCTCCCTTGGCGTGGGTGCGTGCGAGTGTCTGTGTGTCTGTCTGTGTGCCTGCCTGTGGCTCGTCTGCTCTCTCAGGAAGGTCGAGGGCTTGGCGTGGGGGCAAAGGGGGGGCCTCGGTAGTGCGAAGGGAGGGGCTGAGGCGCTCGGGTCGACCGCGCCTCCCTGGCTTCTGGTGGGTTTGGGCACCGGACAGGTGCCGGGCAAGTTGGGCGCTCAAGTTTCGCTGCGTCTAGGCCCGCAGGAGGTTCAGAGGCCCCTGGGCCGCGGGGGTTGGGAGGCGGCGGGCGCCGAAGACCGACACCTCCGGGGCCGCGCGGGCCTGAGC
>NW_011466712.1:0-679 GCF_000754665.1 Bison bison bison | reverse complement strand
ATTGCTCTCGAGTGACTGCAGGGCCAATAGACCTCATCTAGGCTTGTGTCCCGAAGCCCATGTTCCTCTCCAGGGGCGACCGGGATCTCGGGGTTGCATTCCAGACGCACCCGGGGAGACAGGCATTCATCTCGAGTGGAAGCAAAGAACCCCGCTCTGCTCTCGAGTCGCGACGGGTATCTCTTGGAGCTCACTGGGTGGACTAAAGGGAGTCAAGCCTCCTGAGGCGTTTGGAGAGAGGTCGCGAGGTTGGCCTCTAGGCCATGCAGGAGACGAAGGCCCTCATCTCCGCGATGACGGGGGAGTCTCGGGGTGGTTCTCGAGCGGCGGCCCCAGGGTGCGGTTTCTCACGAGGTACGACGGCGAGGTCAGTGAGCCTCTCGTGGGGCGCAAGGGAAGTCGGGTCTCCATGCGAGTGGCGAGGGGGAGCGCGTCATTGCTCTCGAGTCATGGTAGGGGAATCTGGCCTCGAGATGTGTTGAAGAAGGTCTCTCGAGGTCTTTCTCGGGTTGAGGCAGGAAACCCTGGCTTCCCTCGACTTGTGCAGGTGACCTCAGGGGGCTTCTCATGGTGGCTCTGAGAAGTCAGGGAAACTGGAGGTGGGAGGGGCCTCTCGGGACTCCACGGGGTTTGGTGCATTGGAAGAGGGCCTCATCTCCAGTTGAGGCAGGAACGTCAG
>NW_011466711.1:0-503 GCF_000754665.1 Bison bison bison | reverse complement strand
TTGGAAAGGAGAGTCAGGCCTCGTCTTGTGTGAGGCATGGAACTCGCTTTGCCTCTCGAGGTGTCCCGGGGAGACAGGCCACTTGTCGAGCGGTATTTGGACCCTGGGGGTTTTTACCCGACGATGCACGGGCGAGTCACTACCCCTTCGTATTGACTTCATTCACAGGATGGAGTTCGAAGAGGTGTCCGGGCATCGGGTTCTTATCAAGAGGGGACCGGGAAATCGGGGTCCTTCGGAATGTGGAACCACCCACGAGGCCACGTCTGGAATGTCGTCGTGAGACCGGCCTCATCCTGAGGTGCGACCGGAAGGTCGGGAACCCTTCCAGACAAAGCAGAGGAGTCGACCCTCCTGTCCAGATCAGGAGGGTAGAAGAGCCTCAGAGGAAGTGGTGCCGGAAAACTTCGGTGTTCCTCTCGAGGGAGACCGGGATGTCGGTGCACTTTGTGGGTCGCATCAAGGGTGACAAGTACCGATTCGAACTGCAATTCCTAAAGTGG
>NW_011466710.1:0-504 GCF_000754665.1 Bison bison bison | reverse complement strand
GCCCCTGGAGAGGAACACTGGCTTCTGGACACAAGCCTAGATGAGGTCTATTGGCCCTGCAGTCACTCGAGAGCAATCCCCAGCTTTCCTTCGCAACTCGAATGGAAGATTGGACTTCCCTGGGCCAACACAAGAGGCATCCTGAATTCCCCGTCGTAACTCGAGAATCCTACCGAAACTCGAGAAAATCCACGTGGTTCCTCCGTCATCGCAAGATGAAGCCCTTTCCCGCTACAGTGTCTCAGGAGAAGTCCCACGTTAGGTATTGGAGGTCGAAACGGTACTTGGCACCCTTGATGCGACCCAGAAAGTTCCCCGACATCCCGGTCTCCCTCGAGAGGAACACCGAGGTTTTCCGGCACCATTTCCTCTGAGCCCCTTCTACCCTCCTATCTGGACAGGAGGGTCGACTCCCCTGCTTTGTCTGGAAGGGGTTCCCGACCTTCCGGTCGCACCTCAGGATGAGGCCGGTCTCACGACGACATTCCAGACGTGGCCTCGTGG
>NW_011466709.1:0-511 GCF_000754665.1 Bison bison bison | reverse complement strand
TAGTAGTCTCTTATGATCCTTTGTATTTCTGTGTTGTCTGTTGTGATCTCTCCATTTTTTTCTAATTTATTGATTTGATTTTTCTCCCTTTGTTTCTTAATGAGTTTGGCTAATGGTTTGTCAATTTTATTTATCCTTTCAAAGAACCAGCTTTGGTTTTGTTGATTTTTGCTATGGTCTCTTTTGTTCTTTTGCATTTATTTCTGCTCTAATTTTTAAGATTTCTTTCCTTCTACTAACCCTGGGGTTCTTCATTTCTTCCTTTTCTAGTTGCTTTAGGTGTAGAGTTAGGTTATTTATTTGCCTTTTTTTCTTGTTTCTTGAGGTGTGCCTGTATTGCTATGAACTTTCCCCTTAGGACTGCTTTTACCGTGTCCCACAGGTTTTGGGTTGTTGTGTTTTCATTTTCATTCGTTTCTATGCAAATTTTGATTTCTTTTTTTATTTCTTCTGTGATTTGTTGGTTATTCAGCAGCGTGTTGTTCAGCCTCCATATGTTGGAATTTTTAAT
>NW_011466708.1:0-514 GCF_000754665.1 Bison bison bison | reverse complement strand
CCCAGACATAAACCCACGCACCTATGGACACCTTATCTTGACAAAAGAGGCAAGAATATACAATGCAGAAAAGACAATCTCTTTAATAAGTGGTGCTGGGAAAACTGGTCAACCACTTGTAAAAGAATGAAACTAGAACACTTTCTAGCACCATACACAAAAATAAACTCAAAATGGATTAAAGATCTAAATGTAAGACCAGAAACTATAAAACTCTTAGAGGAGAACATAGGCAAAACACTCTCCGACATAAATCACAACAGGATCCTCTATGACCCACTTCCCAGAATATTGGAAATAAAAGCAAAAATAAGCAAATGGGACCTAATTAAAATTAAAAGCTTCTGCACAACAAAAGAAACTATAAGCAAGGTGAAAAGATAGCCTTCAGAATGGGAGAAAATAATATCAAATGAAGCAACTGACAAACAACTAATCTCAAAAATATACAAGCAACTCCTGCAGCTCTATTCCAGAAAAATAAATGACCCAATCAAAAAAAATGGGCCAAAGA
>NW_011466707.1:0-521 GCF_000754665.1 Bison bison bison | reverse complement strand
CGGGGCCCCACGGGTGCGGTTCGTCACGAGGTACGACGGTGAGGTCAGTGAGGCCTCTCGTGGGGGCGGCCAGGGAAGTCGGGTCGTCCATGCGAGTGGTGAGGGGAGCGCGTCATTCCTCTCGAGTCATGTGGGGAACCTGGCCTCGAGACGTGTTGAAGAAGGTCTCTCGAGGACTTTCCGGGTTGAGGCGGAAACCCTGGCTTCCCTCGACTTGTGCAGGTGACCTCAGGGGCTTCTCATGGTGGCTCTGAGAAGTCAGGGAAACTGGAGGTGTGGGGGGGCCTCTCGGGACTCCACGGGGTTTGGTGCATTGGAAGAGGGCCTCATCTCCAGTTGAGGCAGGAACCTCAGGGTTCCTCTGATTTCAGACTCCGATCGCAGGGTCCCTGCAGACTGGGGACAGGAGAGTCAGGCCTCGTCTTGGGTTGAGGCATGGAACTCCGCTTGCCTCTCGAGGTGTCCCCGGGGAGAGAGGCCACTTGTCGAGCGGTATTTGGAACCTGGGGGTCTTTTCCGGA
>NW_011466706.1:0-547 GCF_000754665.1 Bison bison bison | reverse complement strand
GAAGGTAGAGAAAGAACGACATGGTGAGAGCAAGTTTCGGTGAACAAGACCGCACTTATTTTTCTAAAGTAGTTTTATACCTTAAGTTATGCATAGAGGAGTAATGGGGGAAGGGTTAGAGTCTTGCAGCAAACCAGGCTTTCTTCCTGCAAACTTACCATATGCAAAAGCTTAGGTGATTTGCATCATCTTCTGGCCCGGAGGCCTGTTAACATTTTAAGACCTTTTCTTCAGAAAACTTATTTTTCTCTAAAGGTGGTTGGTCAGGAGCCACCCTCCAAAAAAACATTAGATAAAGTTGCATTCCTACAGAGCAAAGGTGTGGTGGGCTATAACAAGAAAAAGAATTAACTCAAGGGTCCCAGGTTACAAACATTAAAGCTACTACTTACACCAGTTATATTAATCAATACACTGCCAGGGACACAGCAGGTAAGGGATATGGAAACTTAGCAGCAAACAATGGCCCAACAAGTGAAAAACCATTCACCAATACAATTTCTAATCAATCTTTTAACTACTCAAAAGAATCTGTGTTTAGACAGTT
>NW_011466705.1:0-506 GCF_000754665.1 Bison bison bison | reverse complement strand
AGGCTGCTTTATTCTCTTCCCATTACATACACAGCAGTGACTGTGGATTGAGTTCACCACTTGTGCCTCAGTGTGGAGCTGGAGTCAGTGTTTCCTTACAAATACCTGACTGCGTTAAGGAAACCACTCAGCAATTCCACAGCACAACTGTTCCAAATAAATCCAACTGTCAAATCTTTAAAAACTCCATCATCATAAACTTTTCTTTCTGAGTTATGTCTTTCCACTTCAAGAGGCATGTTTGATTTCCATTTTTAGCGTTAGGATTGAACATTGTTCGACTTTGCTAAGGATCTTTAGGGCTTCACAGGTGGTGCTAATAGTAACAAACCTGTCTGCCAAGCAGGAGAGGTAAGATGAAGGTTTGATTCCTGGGTCCTGAAGATTCCCTGGAGGAGGGCATAGCAAACCACTCCAATATTCTTTCCTGGAGAATCCTATGGACAGGGAAGACTGGTGGGCTACAGTCCATAGGGTTGCAAAGAGTCGGACACGACTGAAATGAC
>NW_011466704.1:0-550 GCF_000754665.1 Bison bison bison | reverse complement strand
TAGAGGAGTAATGGGGGAAGGGGGTAGAGTCTTGCAGCAACCAGGCTTTCTTCCTGCAACTTATCATATGCAAACGCTTCGGTGATTTGCATCATCTTCTGGCCCGGAGGCCTGTTAACATTTTAAGACCTTTTCTTCAGAAAACTTATTTTTCTCTAAAGGTGGTTGGTCAGGAGCCACCCTCCAAAAAAGCATTAGATAAAGTTGCATTCCTACAGAGCAAAGGTGTGGAGGGCTATAACAAGAAAAAGAATTAACACAAGGGTCCCAGGTTACAAACATTAAAGCTACTACTTACACCAATTATATTAATCAATACACTGCCAGGGACACAGCAGGTAAGGGATATGGAAACTGAGCAGCAAACAATGGCCCAACAAGTGAAAAACCATTCACCAATACAATTTCTAATCAATCTTTTAACTACTCAAAAGAATCTGTGTTTAGACAGTTTAGAACATCTCCTGCGTCTCACAGTTGGGAGGCTCTGAACAGTCACATGTGGCCGGAAGAACCTATTCAGGCAGGCTAGAGGATTTCCAAAGGAGTT
>NW_011466703.1:0-545 GCF_000754665.1 Bison bison bison | reverse complement strand
GGACTTGCCTGGGCCAACACAAGTGGCAGCCTGAATTCCCCGTCGTAACTCGAGTATCCCGCCGTAACTCGAGAAAACCACGTGGCTCCCCCGTCATCGCAAGATGAAGCCCTTTCCCGCGACAGCGTCTCAGGAGAAGTCCCACGTTAGGAATTGGAGGGTCGAAAGGGCACTTGGCACCCTTGATGCGACCCACAAAGTTCCCCGAAATCCCGGTCTCCCTCGAGAGGAACACTGAGGTTTTCCGGCACCCCCTCCTCTGAGCCCTTTCTCCCCTCCTGATCTGGACAGGAGGGTCGACTCCCCTGCTTTGTCTGGAAGGGGTTCCCGACCTTCCGGTCGCACCTCAGGATGAGGCCGGTCTCACGACGACATTCAAGACGTGGCCTCGTGGGTGGTTCCACATTCCATAGGATCCCGATTTCCCGGTCCCCTCTTGAGAAGAACCCGATGCCCGGACACCTCTCCGAACTCCACCCTGTGAATGAAGTCAACACGAAGGGGCAGTTTTTCCGTGCCCCGTTCGGAAAAAAACCCCAGGTTCC
>NW_011466702.1:0-566 GCF_000754665.1 Bison bison bison | reverse complement strand
AGTTTCCCTGACTTCTCAGAGCCACCATGAGAAGCCCCCTGAGGTCACCTGCACAAGTCGAGGGAAGCCAGGGTTCCCTGCGTCAACCCGAGAAAGATCTCGAGAGACCTTCTTCAACACGTCTCGAGGCCAGGTTCCCCTACCATGACTCGAGAGCAATGACGCGCTCCCCCTCGCCACTCGCATGGAGACCCGACTTCCCTGGCGCCCCACGAGAGGTTCACTGACCTCGCCGTCCTACCTCGTGAGAAACCGCACCCTGGGGCCGCCGCTCGAGAACCACCCCGAGACTCCCCCGTCATCGCGGAGATGAGGGCCTTCGTCTCCTGCATGGCCTAGAGGCCAGCCTCGCGACCTCTCTCCAAACGCCTCAGGAGGCTTGATTCCATTTAGTCCACCCAGTGAGCTCCAAGAGATACCCGTCGCGACTCGAGAGCAGAGCGGGGTTCTTTGCTTCCACTCGAGATGAATGCCTGTCTCCCCGGGTGCGTCTGGAATGCAACCCCGAGATCCCGGTCGCCCCTGGAGAGGAACATTGGCTTCTGGACACAAGCCTAGATGAGGTC
>NW_011466701.1:0-501 GCF_000754665.1 Bison bison bison | reverse complement strand
AAGAGTACCCCCACTCACTGCAGCTAGGAAAGCTTGGGCAGCAACAAAGACTCAGTGCTGTACAAAAATAAATACGTACATTTTTAGAATATCTATCCTATGACAAACCGTAGTGGGAAAGAACATTAAGAGACTATTTTGCTATAGCAGAAATTAACACATTGTAAATCAATTATACTTTACATAAAAAAAAAAGAAAAGAAAAATTACAAAAATATAATAAAGTTATTCTTTCATGGTTCTGGAGGCCAGCAGTCCAAAACCAGTGTCACCGGGCTGAAACCAAGGTGTCGGCGGGACCACACACCCCCCTGGAGCTTCTAGGAGAAAAACTGGTCCTTGGCTTTTCCAGCTGCTGGAAGCTACTGGCCAGTGGCCGCTTCCTCCATCCTCACGGCCAGCGGCGTAGCATCTTCCAGTCCGTCTCGGTCCCATTTTCTCAGGCGCCTTGTATTTACTGACTCTCGCACCCCTCGGAGTCTGTACGTACTGTGTGCATTC
>NW_011466700.1:0-537 GCF_000754665.1 Bison bison bison | reverse complement strand
AAGTAATGTTGTTCGGTTTTTGTTTTTTTTTTTTTTAACTTTGTTTTTTTGTTTTCTTTTTTTTTTAGTAAAAGAATTCCGAAAAATAGAGGGGAAACAGGAAGCCCAGAGGTGCCCCTGTAGTTTGGCGAAGGCCTTAGGAGGTCACTTGGAAATGCTGGCTGGGCTGGTGAGGGGGGGAGGGGGGCAGATGTGCACAGAGCTGTGTAGGCTTGTCCTTTGCATGGATGTTCTTTGTAGAAATCCACCTCGGAGCCATCTCCTGATGTGTAAGAATTTCCCAGACAAACCTTGAGCTAAGCAATGCGTTTTTTCCTTAGGAAATGTTGGTCTTCAGCGATGTTCAAAGCCTGTGTATTTCGGCTAGACTCTGGCTTCAGGTCGGTTCCCCCAAAAGGCTCAGAAGCGACCTGAACCAAACAGTAAGTTTTCCTCTTACCTTGTTCTCCTCATCTATGTTAAGAGTATACTTTAAGAGTATCCTGGCACATACATGTACTGCCTCACCCCTAACCTCAGTCATGTGTTCCAAGAACT
>NW_011466699.1:0-522 GCF_000754665.1 Bison bison bison | reverse complement strand
ACAGATATAACGATATAGTCAATTTTTACCTTTAGAACAACCGAAGGCACTATGAACATTTGTTGCTTCATGTTGATGACTCTTAGTACATGTCTACAGTAGTAGGAGCAAAAACAAAACTAACTAGATATTTAATATTGACTAGTTCCCAGTTCACGGGACTCTGACATTCCCTGAGGTCAAAGTTTTCTTGTATTGGAAGCAGTTGGGTTTGCAAGGGCTGCCTTGTCTTGAGACCATTGAAATAAGAACTCAGAACTTGAGCACTATTATCAAAAATCACAAGGCTCACACTGACACAGACATCAATCCAGACAGACAAGACAAGACATCTTCCAGTTTTCCGCCTGAGATGGAAAAGATTTCTTTGAGCCGTTTTTTCTGGGGAGTGGGGGGTGGGGCTGGCGGCCAGGCAGGCTTTGGGAAGGAGCTCATGGTTTGGAATTGCATATGAAAAGAACCAGCTTTCCGGGTTCCAAGGAATCAAGTTTCCTTGCAAACCAACTTTGTCCGGTTCTAGAG
>NW_011466698.1:0-566 GCF_000754665.1 Bison bison bison | reverse complement strand
CAGTGTTGGAATAAGGGATCACTAGACTGCCTTTCATTTGTGCCAGTGTTTTAACTTACTATCAAATTCTTACATAGCATTACAACCCCTAAATTTATTACCACCCTTTAATTTGCATAGAAACGAATGAAAATGAAAATACAACAACCCAAAGCCTGTGTGACACTGTAAAAGCAGTCCTAAGGGAAAAGTTCATAGCAATACAGGCACACCTCAAGAAACAAGAAAAAAGTCAAATAAATAACCTAAGTCTACACCTAAAGCAACTAGAAAAGGAAGAAATGAAGAACCCCAAGGTTAGTAGAAGGAAAGAAATCTTAAAAATTAGGGCAGAAATAAATGCAAAAGAAACAAAAGAGGCCATAGCAAAAATCAACAAAGCCAAAATCTTGTTCTTTGAAAGGATAAATAAAATTAACAAACCATTAGCCAGACTCATCAAGAAACAAAGGGAGAAAAATCAAATCAATATAATTAGAAATGAAAATGGAGATATAACAACAGACAACACAGATATACAAAGGATCATAAGAGACTACTATCAGCAATTATATGCCAATAAAATG
>NW_011466697.1:0-506 GCF_000754665.1 Bison bison bison | reverse complement strand
TCGCAACTCGAATGGAAGATTGGACTTCCCTGGGCCAACACAAGAGGCATCCTGAATTACCCGTCGTAACTCGAGAATCCTGCCGCAACTCGAGAAAATCCACGTGGTTCCCCCATCATCGCAAGATGAAGCCCTTTCCCGCTACAGTGTCTCAGGAGAAGTCCCACGTGAGGTTTTGGAGGTCGAAACGGTACTTGGCACCCTTGATGCGACCCACAAAGTGCCCCGACATCCCGGTCTCCCTCGAGAGGAACACCGAGGTTTTTCCGGCACTACTTCCTCTGAGCCCCTTCTACCCTCCTGATCTGGACAGGAGGGTCGACTCCTCTGCTTTGTCTGGAAGGGGTTCCCGACCTTCCGGTCGCACCTCAGGATGAGGCCAGTTTCACGACGACATTCCAGACGTGGCCTCGTGGGTGCTTCCAGATTCCGAAGGACCCCGATTTCCCGGTCCCCTCTTGATAAGAACCCGATGCCCGGACACCTCTTCGAACTCCACCGTGTGA
>NW_011466696.1:3666-4065 GCF_000754665.1 Bison bison bison | reverse complement strand
GATTCAACACATATGACTTTTGTGCACTTTATTTCAAATCTCCATGACAAAACCCTAAGGCGTCCAGGAGGAAAGGAGTAGAGGGGCAGACACAAAGAGCAACCTTTCCCCTTGGTGCCATCGCAACCAGCTGCTTAGTTCCTTCATCTCAAGGACTATCATCTGGGCTTCTCTGGTTTGTCTGATTCTTGTTTCGGGGACCGTTTCTCGTCACAAGGCTGTCAACAGTGGGGGTGGGTAGTGTGTGTGTGGGGGGGGGAGGGGGGAGCCCTTCTTTCCATTCCACATGAGACCCAGTGGACAATCCAGGCCCTGCCCACTGCATTGAGTGTGCAGCAACAATATCAACGGTAATGCCGGTGAACAATGCGTATTCCTGGAATCCACTCCGTTGGCTAC
>NW_011466696.1:0-418 GCF_000754665.1 Bison bison bison | reverse complement strand
GGGTTGCCATTTCCTTCTCCAGCGGGATCTTCCCGACCCAGGGATCAAACCCCAGTCTCCTGCGCGCGGATGCCTTGCCATCTGAACCAGGACATTGCTAATTCCCTAGGCAAAATACAAAGAATAGAGCTCGTGTTCTACTAAATGGAAAGATGATTTCAAAAACAGAAGCTGTCCTTTGTTGGTATCTTTGAATCTTTATGTAGTTTTCGTTGATTTTTACTGTTAAGGCTAACTGAACAAGGCAAGAGAGAAACCCCAGAATTGAAAAGCAATTAACGGTTTTGAAAGAAACATGTGCAGGTGAAGCTCTCTTCCGTTTTGAGAGATGGTTAAATGCAAAATCTTGATTCAACACATATGACTTTTGTGCACTTTATTTCAAATCTCCATGACAAACCCTAAGGCGACCAGGAAG
>NW_011466695.1:0-532 GCF_000754665.1 Bison bison bison | reverse complement strand
GGAGGGACCACTTCACATGAGTCCGACTGGGCCTCACTGCGATGTCTGTCAATAACCGATGCTGGAGAAGATGTGGAGCAAAGGGAACTCTCCGTCCACGGTGAGTAGGAATGGGCGTGGGTAGAGCCGGTATGGAAAAGAATATGGAGGTTCCCGAAGGAACTAAAAGTGGAAGTAGCCTATGGTCCAGCAGTCCGACTCCCAGGCATAGATCCACCCACGGTATAAGTGAACAAGATAGATGCCCCGTTTGGGCACATCTATCTGTGCGTGCGCGCGCACATGCGCATGCGCGATCGCCTCGAGGCAGGGGGTGGGGCGGGGGCCGGGGCTCTGGCTGGAGTCGGTGCAAGCCCCGGGATTGCCTGAGGCAAGCCAAAGGAGCCCCAGGTGGAGACGGGACTGCCGGTCGTCGGGTGTCCTGGAAGCCGAATGCGAATGCGGAGGGGCTCGCGGGCCGCGCGGAGGCAACCCAGGTCTGCAGCGGGAGTCGGGGCCCCGGCCACCCGCTCCCCGCGGCCCGGGAGGGGCT
>NW_011466694.1:0-526 GCF_000754665.1 Bison bison bison | reverse complement strand
ATGACTGAGTTAGGGGTGAGGCAGTACATGTATGTGCCAGGATACTCTAAAGTATACTCTTAACGTAGATGAGGAGAACAAGGTAGGGGAAAACTTACTGTTTGGTTCAGGTCGCTTCTGAGCCTTTTGGGGAACCGGACCTGAAGCCAGAGTCTAGCGGAAATACACAGGCTTTGAACATCGCTGAAGACCAACATTTCCTAAGGAAAAAACGCATTGCTTAGCTCAAGGTTTGTCTGGGAAATTCTTACACATCAGGAGATGGCTCCGAGGTGGATTTCTACAAAGAACATCCATGCAAAGGACAAGCCTGCACAGCTCTGTGCACATCTGCCCCCCTCCCCCCCTCACAGCCAGCAGCATTTCCAAGTGACCTCCTAAGGCCTTCGACCAAACTACGAGGGGCACCTCGTGGGCTTCCTTCGTTTCCCTCTATTTTTCGGAATTCTTTTAACTAAAAAAAAAGAAAAACAAAAAACAAATTAAAAAAAAAAAAAACCCGCACATTTCTTCGTACAATGCCACA
>NW_011466693.1:0-655 GCF_000754665.1 Bison bison bison | reverse complement strand
CAAAAGACATCAGAGAAGAACGTGAGGAGCAAGCCTGAAGGGAAGTGGTCGTATCTTCAATATGCTGGGAAAATACGAGAGCCGTTGGAGCAGGGAGGTGACAGCATTGCATCTGCATTTCCAAAAGGTCATCTTGCTCCACGTCACTAATGATTGGAGAGGCTCAACTCCAAACTCCAAGGAGGGACCACTTCACATGAGTCCGACTGGGCCTCACTGCGATGTCTGTCAATAACCGATGCTGGAGAAGATGTGGAGCAAAGGGAACTCTCCTCCACGGTGAGTAGGAATGGGCGTGGGTAGAGCCGGTATGGAAAAGAATATGGAGGTTCCCGAAGGAACTAAAAGTGGAAGTAGCCTATGGTCCAGCCGTCCGACTCCCAGGCATAGATCCACCCACGGTATAAGTGAACAAGATAGATGCCCCGTTTGGGCACATCTATCTGTGCGTGCGCGCGCACATGCGCATGCGCGATCGCCTCGAGGCAGGGGGTGGGGCGGGGGCCGGGGCTCTGGCTGGAGTCGGTGCAAGCCCCGGGATTGCCTGAGGCAAGCCAAAGGAGCCCCAGGTGGAGACGGGACTGCCGGTCGTCGGGTGTCCTGGAAGCCGAATGCGAATGCGGAGGGGCTCGCGGGCCGCGCGGAGGCAACCCAG
>NW_011466692.1:0-501 GCF_000754665.1 Bison bison bison | reverse complement strand
GAACTCCGCTCTGCTCTCGAGTCGCGACGTGTATCTCTTGGAGCTCACTGGGTGGACTAAAGGGTTTCAAGCCTCCTGAGGCATTTGGAGAGAGGTCGCGAGATTGGTCTCTAGGCCATGCAGTAGACGAAGGCCCTCATCTCGCGATGACGGGGGAGTCTCGGGGTTGTTCTCGAGCGGCGACCCCAGTGTGCGCTTTCTCACGAGGTACGACGGTGAGATCAGTGAGCCTCTCGTGGGGCGCCAAGGAAGTCGGGTCTCCATGCGAATGGCGAGGGGGAGCGCGTCATTGCTCTCAAGTCATAGTAGGGGAATCTGGCCTCGAGACGTGTTGAAGAAGGTCTCTCGAGGTCTTTCTCGGGTTGAGGCTGGACACCCTGGGGTCCCTCGACTTGTGCAGGTGACCTCAGGGGGCTTCTCATGGTGGCTCTGAGAAGTCAGGGAATCTGGAGGTGGGAGGGGCCTCTCGGCACTCCACTGGGTTTGGTGCATTGGAAGAGG
>NW_011466691.1:0-517 GCF_000754665.1 Bison bison bison | reverse complement strand
ATATAGTTACTGATAGTAGTCTCTAATGATCCTTTGTTATTTGTTGTTGTTGTTCTGTTGTTGATTTATTTCACTTTTCTATTTCTTAAATTTTTGTTTGTATTTTGTATTCTTTTCCCTTTTTTTTCTTTGATGAGTCTGGCTAGTGGTTTGTCTATTTATCTTCTCAAAGAACCAGCTTTTAGTTTTGTTGATTTTTGATATAGTCTCCTTTGTTTCTTTTTCATTTATTTCTGCCCTAATTTTTATGATTTATTTCCTTCTACTAACTCTGGGGTGCCTCATTTCTTCATTTTCTAGTTGCTTTAGGTGTAAAGTTAGGTTATTTATTTGATTTTTCTCTTGTTTCTTAAGGTAAGCTTGTATTGCTATGAACCTTCCCCTTAGTACTGCTTTTACTGAATCCCATAGGTTTAGGGTTGTCGTGTTTTCATTTTCGTTCATTTCTATGCATATTTTGATTTCATTTTTTATTTCTTCTGTGATTTGTTGTTTATTCAGAAGCATGTTGTTTAGC
>NW_011466690.1:0-507 GCF_000754665.1 Bison bison bison | reverse complement strand
AAAGGAAGGATGTAGGGAAAGGCCTGAATATGCTGCTGGACACACTAGCTACTTCTGTTGGTCTGAGGTTTTAAGCAGGAACCCCAAATTAAACATTATTCCTAGAAATGCAGTGATTGAAATTCAAACATACTTTCCCCATCCTATACGGTGGGAAATTGTCCAATTCTTGTCCAATTTCAATATTCTACTAGGATATTTTATATCAGATGAGTTCTGAAATATTGATATATAAACATTCTGAGCATATTTAATGAAATAAAATCCCAAATTATTACCACACATAAAATTCTTCCTGCATTTATATTAGTCTTCTCAAGTGGGTACGATTTATCTTTCTACAATAAAAATTATCCTTTTTGTTATTTAACTCACACTGCAATATCTTATAGTCCATAATAAATTATAAATCCTCTTTTTGAATGTACAAGCTGAGAGTCACACCAGAAACAAACTATACCTTACTGAACTCTTTAAAGACATAGAAAGCTTTGGAAAAGAATAAAT
>NW_011466689.1:0-538 GCF_000754665.1 Bison bison bison | reverse complement strand
ATTTGTGTGACAGTGTAACTGTCCATTTGTCAGGGGGTTCCCTTTGGTTTCTCTTTTTTTTTTGGTATATTTATTTTAATCTAAATTAATACCATAACAAACCACCTGTTGTAACGGTGTTCCTGGCCAATGATCCAGCCCCGAGCATTTGGAGTGGGAGCACTGACTCCAAGACCCTATACAACCGGAGAACTCCTAACCTTAGGGAGTATCAATTACTGAGAACTCACTCACGCAAACTAAACCACTTGAATACAAGACCTAGAATCACCCAACCACCAATCAGGACAACCCAACCCAGTGTAGGACACCTCATCCAAACAGCAAATAGGACAAAAATAGAAACCCAGTCATCAGCAGACAGGATTACCCTTCTCAATCAGCCCTGCACATCAGAAGGAAAAGAAAGAAAGAAAAAACAAAAACAAAAACAAAAAACTCAGCACCAATCTCACCCAATGCAAAGCTTACACAAACCATTGGACCAAACTTAGGAGTGCAGAAACTAAAAGGAAGAAAGAATGCAAATTTGAAGGCT
>NW_011466688.1:0-530 GCF_000754665.1 Bison bison bison | reverse complement strand
GAAAACCACGTGGTTCCCCCATCATCGCAAGATGAAGCCCTTTCCCGCTACAGCGTCTCAGGAGAACGTCCCACGTTAGGATGGAGGTCGAACGGTACTTGGCACCCTTGATGCGCCCCCACAAAGTTCCCCGGCATCCCGGTCTCCCTGGAGAGGAACACCGAGGTTTTCCGGCACCACTTCCTCTGAGCCCCTTCTACCCTCCTGACCTCCACAGGGGGGTCGACTCCCCTGCTTTGTCTGGAAGGGGTTCCCGACCTTCCGGTCGCACCTCAGGATGAGGCCGGTCTCACGACGACATTCCAGACGTGGCCTCGTGGGTGCTTCCACATTGCGAAGCACCCCGATTTCCCGGTCCCCTCTTGGTAAGAACCCGATGCCCGGACACCTCTCCGAACTCCACCCTGTGAATGAAGTCAACACGAAGGGGCAGTGACTCGCCCGTGCATCGTCCGGAAAAGACCCCCAGGTTCCAAATACCGCTCGACAAGTGGCCTCTCTCCCCGGGGACACCTCGAGAGGCAAGCGGA
>NW_011466687.1:0-533 GCF_000754665.1 Bison bison bison | reverse complement strand
GATAACCCTGTATACGAGACAGCAAAAGAGACACTGATGTATGGAGCAGTCTTATGGACTCTGTGGGAGAGGCAGAGGGTGGGAAGTTTTGGGAAAATGGCATTGAAACACGTGAAATGTAAAAAAAAAAAAAGAAAAGAAATTGAGATAGTAAATTTTTTTAAAAAAGTTTTGTTTTGAAGTTTAGAACAGCTGGAGGTTAAAATATTAGATGTTTAAAAAACTTTCCTAGCAATGTGAAACCAGATACAAGTCCTGAAGCTACTTAAAGTGATATTTACTGTATATATACAACATATTTTTAGTTGACCATAATTGCTTTTAACATATTACCTGTTAAAACTACTAATGGAGGTGTTTTATTTGATGCTATTTAATTGGTGTCATTAAAGGAATAATTTTTTATAGCTTAGCTTTGATTGTCAGTTTTACCTTGGTTTATAAAGAAACTAAATAAGTTTTTCTTTGATTTTAGTTACAAACCTACTATAAATCAAATTCCAAACAGGCCATCCCCAACTTTTAGTAAGAAT
>NW_011466686.1:0-505 GCF_000754665.1 Bison bison bison | reverse complement strand
CCTGTAGTTTTCTTTTTTTTGTTGGGATCTTGTTCAGGTTTTTGGTATTTAGGGTGATGGTGGCCTCATAGAATGAGTTTGGAAGTTTACCTTCCTCTGCAATTTTTTTGGAAGAGTTTGAGCAGGATAGGTGTTAGCTCTTCTCTAAATTTTTGGTAGAATTCAGCTGTGAAGCCGTCTGGACCCGGGCTTTTGTTTGCTGGAAGATTTTTTGATTACCGTTTCAATTTCCTTGCTTGTGATGGGTCTGTTAAGATTTTCTATTTCTTCCTGGTCCAGTTTTGGAAAGTTGTACTTTTCTAAGAATTTGTCCATTTCTTCCACGTTGTCCATTTTATTGGCATATAATTGTTGATAGTAGTCTCTTATGATCCTTTGTATTTCTGTGTTGTCTGTTGTGATCTCTCCATTTTCATTTCTAATTTTATTGATTTGATTTTTCTCCCTTTGTTTCTTGATGAGTCTGGCTAATGGTTTGTCAATTTTATTTATCCTTTCAAAAAAC
>NW_011466685.1:0-528 GCF_000754665.1 Bison bison bison | reverse complement strand
GAGGCTGGCGTGCCGGCGGGTGGCTTGCAAGCCGTTACTGGAAGGACCGAGTGAGCTCCACACCGGCGGAGCGTCCAGCTCTGCGCCCACGGCGCGATAGCACAGAGCCCCGGCCGAGAGGCTGCTCTGGGCTGGGCGACGCTCCCCAAGCCCTGCCCAGCTTCTAGCGTTCGCGCCCGGGAAGGAGCAGGCTGCGGGAGTGTGGGAGACGTGACTGGTGCCTGACTGGTGCCTCAGCTCAGCTCTCGCCTTCCCTTCGGACCTAGGAGCCAGGCGTCCTTGCAGAGGGCTTAGGGGCTGGGGGTGTGCACACTGCCAAAGCCTCCCGCAGGGAGAGCTCTTTCCGAGGGAAAGGAAGCGCCCCAGGCTGCATTCCCAAGCTGGTGCTTCCCCGCCCAGACTAAGCGCCGCACGGAGGGAATCAGGGTCCCGGTGCCCCTGGCTTGGGGAGGCGGCTCCACAGCCAGAGTGTTGCTCCGTTTGTGCCCAGAAAGCGCCTGCCAGACCGGGCCTTCCCTGGAGCTGTCC
>NW_011466684.1:0-515 GCF_000754665.1 Bison bison bison | reverse complement strand
GTAGCCCTGTGCCGCTACAGCGTCTCAGGAGAAGTCCCGCTTTAGGAATTGGAGTTCGAAACGGTACTTGTCACCCTTGATGCGACCCACAAAGCGCCCCGACCATCCCGGTCTCCCTCGAGAGGAACACAGAAGTTTTCCGGCACCCACTTCCTCTGAGCCTCTTCTACGCTCCTGATCTGGACAGGAGGGTCGACTCCTCTGCTTTGTCTGGAAGGGGTTCCCGACCTTCCGGTCGCACCTCAGGATGAGGCCGGTCTCACGACGACATTCCAGACGTGGCCTCGTGGGTGGTTCCACATTCCGAAGGACCCCGATTTCCCGGTCCCCTCTTGATAAGAACCCGATGCCCGGACACTTCTTCGAACTCCACCCTGTGAATAAAGTCAACACGAAGAGGAAGTGACTCGCCCGTGCATCATCGGGAAAATACCCCCAGGTTCCATTTACCGCTCTTCAAGTGGCCTGTCTCCCCGGGAACACCTCGAGAGGCAAGCGGAGTTCCACGCCTCAAC
>NW_011466683.1:0-500 GCF_000754665.1 Bison bison bison | reverse complement strand
ACATTTTAAAGTAATTATCAACCTACCAAAAGTGTTTTTCAGAGAACTAGGACAAATCATTGCACAGTTTGTATAAAGGGGAAAAAAAAAAAAAAACCTACGAATAGCCAAAGCAATCTTGAGAAAGAAGAATGGAACTGAAGGAATCAACCTGCATGACTGCAGACTATAGTACAAAGCTACAGTTATCAAGACAATATGTTACTGACACCAAGACAGAAATATCGACCAATGGAACAAAATAGAAAGCCCAGAGATAAATCCACGCACCTATGGTCACTTTATCTTTGACAAAGGACTCAGGAATATACAATGGGGAAAAGACCGATATCTTTAACAAGTGGCACTGGAAAAGCTGGCCAACCACCTGTAAAATAATGACTCTAGAATACTTTCTAATGATACACAAAAGTAAACTAAATATGGATTAAAGATCTAAATGAAAGACCAGAAACTGTAAAACTTCTAGAGGAAAATATAGACAGAACAGTCTCTGACAT
>NW_011466682.1:0-523 GCF_000754665.1 Bison bison bison | reverse complement strand
GTGTTTTATAGTTTTCTATTATATTAGGTCTTTAGTTTCTTTAGGTAGTATATATTCCTAAGTATTTTATTCTTTCCGTGTCAATGCTGAATGGAATTGATTCCTTAATTTCTCTTTCTGTTTTCTCATTATTAGTGTATAGGAATGCAAGGGATTTCTGTGTGTTGATTTTATATCCTGCAACTTTACTATAGTCATTGATTAGTTCTAGTAATTTTCTGGTGGAGTCTTTAGGGTTTTCTATGTAGAGGATCATGTCATCTGCAAATAGTGAGAGTTTTACTTCTTCTTTTCCAATTTGGATTCCTTTTATTTCTTTTTCTGCTTTGATTGCTCTGGCCAAAACTTCCAAAACTATGTTGAATAGTAACGGTGAAAGTGGGCACCCTTGTCTTGTTCCTGACTTTAGAGGAAATGCTTTCAATTTTTCACCATTGAGGATAATGTTTGCTGTGGGTTTGTCATATATAGCTTTTATTATGTTGAGGTATGTTCCTTCTATTCCTGCTTTCTGGAGAGTTTT
>NW_011466681.1:0-517 GCF_000754665.1 Bison bison bison | reverse complement strand
CCAACATAGGAGAACCACAATAATGTAAGACAAATGCTAACAAGTATGAAACGGGAATTAACAATAACACAAAAATAGTGGAGACTTTATACCCCACTTATACCTATGGGTAGATCACTAAACAGAAATTAACAGAACCAACTTTAAATGATACATAGACCAGTTAGACCTAATTGATATCTATAGGACATTTCACTCCAAAACAATGAATTTCACCTTTTTCTCAAGCACACACGGAATCTTCTCCAGAATAGATCACATCCTGGACCATAAATCTAGCCTTGGTAATTTAAAAAAAAAAAATGCAATTATTCCAAGCATCTTTCCTGATCACAATGCAGTAATATTAGATCTCAATTACAGGAGAAAAAAATATTAAAATGTTCAATATATGGAGGCTGAACAACACGCTGCTGAATAACCAACAAATCACAGAAGAAATCAAAAAAGAAATCAAAATATGCATAGAAACCAATGAAAGTGAAAACACAACAACCCAAAACCTGTGGGACACTGT